>NW_027307877.1:300000-441000 GCF_047496885.1 Scyliorhinus torazame | reverse complement strand
AAAGAGCGGGAGCTGAGAGTCGCGGAGGTTTGAAAAGAGCGCGAGCTGCGAGTTGCGGAGGTTTGAAAAGAGCGGGAGCTAAGAGTCGCAGAGGTTTGAAAAGAGCGGGAGCTGAGAGCCGCGGAGGTTTGAAAATAGCGGGAGAAGAGAGTCGCGGAGGTTTGAAAAGAGCGGGAGCTTAGAGTCGCGGAGGTTTGAAATGAGCGGGAGCTGAGAGTCGCACATGTCTGAAAAGAGCGGGAGGTGAGAGTCGCGGAGGTTTGCAAAGAGCGGGAGCTGAGAGTCGCGGAGGATTGAAAAGAGCCGGAGCTGAGAGTCGCCGAGGTTTGAAAAGAGCGGGAGCTGAGAGTCGCGGAGGTTTGAAAAGAGCGGGAGCTGAGAGTCGCGGAGGTTTGAAAAGAGCGGGAGCTAAGAGTCGCGGAGGTTTGAAAAGAGCGGGAGCTGAGAGTCGCGGAGGTTTGAAAAGAGCGGGAGCTGAGAGTCGCGGAGGTTTGAAATGAGCGGGAGCTGAGAGTCGCGGAGGTTTGAAAAGAGCGGGTGCTGAGAGTCGGGGAGGTTATGAAAAGACCGGGAGCTAAGAGTCGCGGAGGTTTGAAAAGAGCGGGAGCTGAGAGTCACGGAGGTTTGAAGACAGCGGGAGCTGAGAGTCGCGGAGGTTTGAAAAGAGCGGGAGCTGAGAGTCGCGGAGGTTTGATAAGAGCGGGAGCTGAGAGTCGCGGAGTTTTGAAAAGAGCGGGAGCTGAGAGTCGCGGAGGTTTGAAAAGAGCGGGACCTGAGAGTCCAGGAGGTTTGAAAACAGCGGGAGCTGAGAGTCGCGGTGGTTTCAAAAGAGCGGGAGCTGAGGCTCGCGGAGGTTTGAAAAGAGCAGGACCTGAGAGTCGCGGAGGTTTGAAAAGAGCGGGAGCTGAGAGTCGCGGAGGTTTGAAAAGAGCGGGAGCTGAGCTTCGCGGAGGTTTGAAAAGAGCGGGAGCTGAGAGTCGCGGAGGATTGAAAAGAGCGGGAGCTGAGAGTCGCGGAGGTTTGCAAAGAGCGGGAGCTGAGAGTCGCGGAGGTTTGAAAAGAGCAGGACCTGAGGGTCGCGGAGGTTTGAAAAGAGGGGGAGCTGAGAGTCGCGGAGGTTTGAAAAGAGTGGGAGCTGAGAGTCGCGGAGGTTTGAAAAGAGCGGGAGATGAGAGTCGCGGAGGTTTGAAAAGAGCGGGAGCTGAGAGTCGCGGAGGTTTGAAAAGAGCGGGAGCTGAGAGTCGCGGAGGTTTCAATAGAGCGGGAGCTGAGGCTCGCGGAGGTTTGAAAAGAGCAGGACCTGAGAGTCGCGGAGGTTTGAAAAGAGCGGGAGCTGAGAGTCGCGGAGGTTTGAAAAGAGCGGGAGCTGAGCGTCGCGGAGGTTTGAAAAGAGCGGGAGCTGAGAGTCGCGGAGGTTTGAAAAGAGCGGGAGCTGAGAGTCGCGGAAGTTTGCAAAGAGCGGGAGCTGAGAGTCGCGGTGGTTTGAAAAGAGCAGTACCTGAGAGTCGCGGAGGTTTGAAAAGAGGGGGAGCTGAGAGTCGCGGAGGTTTGAAAAGAGCGGGAGCTCAGAGTCGCGGAGGTCTGAAAAGAGCGAGAGCTGAGAGTCGCGGAGGTTTGAAAAGAGCGGGAGCTGAGAGTCGCGGAGGTTTGAAATGAGCGGGAGCTGAGAGTCGCGGAGGTTTGAAAAGAGTGGGAGCTGAGAGTCGCGGAGGTTTGAAAAGAGCGGGACCTGAGAGTCGCGGAGGTTTGAAAAGAGCGGGAGCTGAGAGTCGCGGAGGTTTCAAAAGAGCGGGAGCTGAGGCTCGCAGAGGTTTGAAAAGAGCAGGACCTGAGAGTCGCGGAGGTTTGAAAAGAGCGGGAGCTGAGAGTCGCGGAGGTTTGAAAAGAGCGGGAGCTGAGCTTCGCGGAGGTTTGAAAAGAGCGGGAGCTGAGAGTCGCGGAGGTTTGAAAAGAGCGGGAGCTGAGAGTCGCGGCGGTTTGCAAAGAGCGGGAGCTGAGAGTCGCGGAGGTTTGAAAAGAGCAGGACCTGAGAGTCGCGGAGGTTTGAAAAGAGGGGGAGCTGAGAGTCGCGGAGGTTTGAAAAGTGTGGGAGCTGAGAGTCGCGGAGGTTTGAAAAGAGCGGGACCTGAGAGTCGCGGAGGTTTGAAAAGAGCGGGAGCTGAGAGTCGCGGAGGTTTCAAAAGAGCGGGAGCTGAGGCTCGCAGAGGTTTGAAAAGAGCAGGACCTGAGAGTCGCGGAGGTTTGAAAAGAGCGGGAGCTGAGAGTCGCGGAGGTTTGAAAAGAGCGGGAGCTGAGCTTCGCGGAGGTTTGAAAAGAGCGGGAGCTGAGAGTCGCGGAGGTTTGAAAAGAGCGGGAGCTGAGAGTCGCGGAGGTTTGCAAAGAGCGGGAGCTGAGAGTCGCGGAGGTTTGAAAAGAGCAGGACCTGAGAGTCGCGGAGGTTTGAAAAGAGGGGGAGCTGAGAGTCGCGGAGGTTTGAAAAGAGTGGGAGTTGAGAGTCGCGGAGGTTTGAAAAGAGCGGGAGATGAGAGTCGCGGAGGTTTGAAAAGAGCGGGAGCTGAGAGTCGCGGAGTTTTGAAAAGAGCGGGAGCTGAGAGTCGCGGAGGTTTCAAAAGAGCGGGAGCTGAGGCTCACGGAGGTTTGAAAAGAGCAGGACCTGAGAGTCGCGGAGGTTTTAAAAGAGCGGGAGCTGAGAGTCGCGGAGGTTTGAAAAGAGCGGGAGCTGAGCTTCGCGGAGGTTTGAAAAGAGCGGGAGCTGAGAGTCGCGGAGGTTTGAAAAGAGCGGGAGCTGAGAGTCGCGGAGGTTTGCAAAGAGCGGGAGCTGAGAGTCGCGGAGGTTTGAAAAGAGCAGGACCTGAGAGTCGCGGAGGTTTGAAAAGAGGGGGAGCTGAGAGTCGCGGAGGTTTGAAAAGAGTGGGAGCTGAGAGTCGCGGAGGTTTGAAAAGAGCGGGACCTGAGAGTCGCGGAGGTTTGAAAAGAGCGGGAGCTGAGAGTCGCGGAGGTTTCAAAAGAGCGGGAGCTGAGGCTCGCAGAGGTTTGAAAAGAGCAGGACCTGAGAGTCGCGGAGGTTTGAAAAGAGCGGGAGCTGAGAGTCGCGGAGGTTTGAAAAGAGCGGGAGCTGAGCTTCGCGGAGGTTTGAAAAGAGCGGGAGCTGAGAGTCGCGGAGGTTTGAAAAGAGCGGGAGCTGAGAGTCGCGGAGGTTTGCAAAGAGCGGGAGCTGAGAGTCGCGGAGGTTTGAAAAGAGCAGGACCTGAGAGTCGCGGAGGTTTGAAAAGAGGGGGAGCTGAGAGTCGCGGAGGTTTGAAAAGAGTGGGAGTTGAGAGTCGCGGAGGTTTGAAAAGAGCGGGAGATGAGAGTCGCGGAGGTTTGAAAAGAGCGGGAGCTGAGAGTCGCGGAGTTTTGAAAAGAGCGGGAGCTGAGAGTCGCGGAGGTTTCAAAAGAGCGGGAGCTGAGGCTCACGGTGGTTTGAAAAGAGCGGGAGCTGAGAGCCGCGGAGTTTTGAAAAGAGCGGGAGATGAGAGTCGCGGAGGTTTGAAAAGAGCGGGAGCTTAGAGTCGCGGAGGTTTGAAAAGAGCGGGAGCTGAGAGTCGCGCATGTTTGAAATGAGCGGGAGCTGAGAGTCGCGGAGGTTTGCAAAGAGCGGGAGCTGAGAGTCGCGGAGGATTGAAAAGAGCGGGAGCTGAGAGTCGCCGAGGTTTGAAAAGAGCGGGAGCTGAGAGTCGCGGAGGTTTGAAAAGAGCGGGAGCTGAGAGTCGCGGAGGTTTGAAAAGAGCTGGAGCTAAGAGTCACGGGGGTTTGAAAAGAGCGGGAGCTGAGAGTCGCGCATGTCTGAAAAGAGCGGGAGGTGAGAGTCGCGGAGGTTTGCAAAGAGCGGGAGCTGAGAGTCGCGGAGGATTGAAAAGAGCCGGAGCTGAGAGTCGCCGAGGTTTGAAAAGAGCGGGAGCTGAGAGTCGCGGAGGTTTGAAAAGAGCGGGAGCTGAGAGTCGCGGAGGTTTGAAAAGAGCGGGAGCTAAGAGTCGCGGAGGTTTGAAAAGAGCGGGAGCTGAGAGTCGCGGAGGTTTGAAAAGAGCGGGAGCTGAGAGTCGCGGAGGTTTGAAATGAGCGGGAGCTGAGAGTCGCGGAGGTTTGAAAAGAGCGGGTGCTGAGAGTCGGGGAGGTTATGAAAAGAGCGGGAGATGAGAGTCGCGGAGGTTTGAAAAGAGCGGGAGCTGAGAGTCGCGGAGGTTTGAAAAGAGCGGGAGCTGAGAGTCGCGGAGGTTTCAAAAGAGCGGGAGCTGAGGCTCACAGAGGTTTGAAAAGAGCAGGACCTGAGAGTCGCGGAGGTTTGAAAAGAGCGGGAGCTGAGAGTCGCGGAGGTTTGAAAAGAGCGGGAGCTGAGCGTCGCGGAGGTTTGAAAAGAGCGGGAGCTGAGAGTCGCGGATGTTTGAAAAGAGCGGGAGCTGAGAGTCGCGGAGGTTTGCAAAGAGCGGGAGCTGAGAGTCGCGGAGGTTTGAAAAGAGCAGTACCTGAGAGTCGCGGAGGTTTGAAAAGAGGGGGAGCTGAGAGTCGCGGAGGTTTGAAAAGGGTGGGAGCTGAGAGTCGCGGAGGTTTGAAAAGAGCGGGAGATGAGAGTCGCGGAGGTTTGAAAAGAGCGGGAGCTCAGAGTCGCGGAGGTTTGAAAAGAGCGAGAGCTGAGAGTTGCGGAGGTTTGAAAAGAGCGGGAGCTAAGATTCGCAGAGGTTTGAAAAGAGCGGGAGCTGAGAGCCGCGGAGTTTTGAAAAGAGCGGGAGATGAGAGTCGCGGAGGTTTGAAAAGAGCGGGAGCTTAGAGTCGCGGAGGTTTGAAAAGAGCGGGAGCTGAGAGTCGCGCATGTTTGAAATGAGCGGGAGCTGAGAGTCGCGGAGGTTTGCAAAGAGCGGGAGCTGAGAGTCGCGGAGGATTGAAAAGAGCGGGAGCTGAGAGTCGCCGAGGTTTGAAAAGAGCGGGAGCTGAGAGTCGCGGAGGTTTGCAAAGAGCGGGAGCTGAGAGTCGCGGAGGATTGAAAAGAGCGGGAGCTGAGAGTCGCCGAGGTTTGAAAAGAGCGGGAGCTGAGAGTCGCGGAGGTTTGAAAAGAGCGGGAGCTGAGAGTCGCGGAGGTTTGAAAAGAGCTGGAGCTAAGAGTCACGGGGGTTTGAAAAGAGCGGGAGCTGAGAGTCGCGCATGTCTGAAAAGAGCGGGAGGTGAGAGTCGCGGAGGTTTGCAAAGAGCGGGAGCTGAGAGTCGCGGAGGATTGAAAAGAGCCGGAGCTGAGAGTCGCCGAGGTTTGAAAAGAGCGGGAGCTGAGAGTCGCGGAGGTTTGAAAAGAGCGGGAGCTGAGAGTCGCGGAGGTTTGAAAAGAGCGGGAGCTAAGAGTCGCGGAGGTTTGAAAAGAGCGGGAGCTGAGAGTCGCGGAGGTTTGAAAAGAGCGGGAGCTGAGAGTCGCGGAGGTTTGAAATGAGCGGGAGCTGAGAGTCGCGGAGGTTTGAAAAGAGCGGGTGCTGAGAGTCGGGGAGGTTATGAAAAGAGCGGGAGATGAGAGTCGCGGAGGTTTGAAAAGAGCGGGAGCTGAGAGTCGCGGAGGTTTGAAAAGAGCGGGAGCTGAGAGTCGCGGAGGTTTCAAAAGAGCGGGAGCTGAGGCTCACAGAGGTTTGAAAAGAGCAGGACCTGAGAGTCGCGGAGGTTTGAAAAGAGCGGGAGCTGAGAGTCGCGGAGGTTTGAAAAGAGCGGGAGCTGAGCGTCGCGGAGGTTTGAAAAGAGCGGGAGCTGAGAGTCGCGGATGTTTGAAAAGAGCGGGAGCTGAGAGTCGCGGAGGTTTGCAAAGAGCGGGAGCTGAGAGTCGCGGAGGTTTGAAAAGAGCAGTACCTGAGAGTCGCGGAGGTTTGAAAAGAGGGGGAGCTGAGAGTCGCGGAGGTTTGAAAAGGGTGGGAGCTGAGAGTCGCGGAGGTTTGAAAAGAGCGGGAGATGAGAGTCGCGGAGGTTTGAAAAGAGCGGGAGCTCAGAGTCGCGGAGGTTTGAAAAGAGCGAGAGCTGAGAGTTGCGGAGGTTTGAAAAGAGCGGGAGCTAAGATTCGCAGAGGTTTGAAAAGAGCGGGAGCTGAGAGCCGCGGAGTTTTGAAAAGAGCGGGAGATGAGAGTCGCGGAGGTTTGAAAAGAGCGGGAGCTTAGAGTCGCGGAGGTTTGAAAAGAGCGGGAGCTGAGAGTCGCGCATGTTTGAAATGAGCGGGAGCTGAGAGTCGCGGAGGTTTGCAAAGAGCGGGAGCTGAGAGTCGCGGAGGATTGAAAAGAGCGGGAGCTGAGAGTCGCCGAGGTTTGAAAAGAGCGGGAGCTGAGAGTCGCGGAGGTTTGAAAAGAGCGGGAGGTGAGTGTCGCGGAGGTTTGAAAAGAGCTGGAGCTAAGAGTCACGGGGGTTTGAAAAGAGCGGGAGCTGAGAGTCGCGCATGTCTGAAAAGAGCGGGAGGTGAGAGTCGCGGAGGTTTGCAAAGAGCGGGAGCTGAGAGTCGCGGAGGATTGAAAAGAGCCGGAGCTGAGAGTCGCCGAGGTTTGAAAAGAGCGGGAGCTGAGAGTCGCGGAGGTTTGAAAAGAGCGGGAGCTGAGAGTCGCGGAGGTTTGAAAAGAGCGGGAGCTAAGAGTCACGGAGGTTTGAAAAGAGCGGGAGCTGGGAGTCGCGGAGGTTTGAAAAGAGCGGGAGCTGAGAGTCGCGGAGGTTTGAAATGAGCGGGAGCTGAGAGTCGCGGAGGTTTGAAAAGAGCGGGTGCTGAGAGTCGGGGAGGTTATGAAAAGACCGGGAGCGAAGAGTCGCGGAGGTTTGAAAAGAGCGGGAGCTGAGAGTCGCGGAGGTTTGAAAACAGTGGGAGCTGAGAGTCGCGGAGGTTTGAAAAGAGCGGGAGCTGAGAGTCGCGGAGGTTTGAAAAGAGCGGGAGCTGAGAGTCGCGGAGTTTTGAAAAGAGCGGGAGCTGTGAGTCGCGGAGGTTTGAAAAGAGCGGGACCTGAGAGTCCCGGAGGTTTGAAAAGAGCGGGAGCTGAGAGTCGCGGAGGTTTCAAAAGAGCGGGAGCTGAGGCTCGCGGAGGTTTGAAAAGAGCAGGACCTGAGAGTCGCGGAGGTTTGAAAAGAGCGGGAGCTGAGAGTCGCGGAGGTTTGAAAAGAGCGGGAGCTGAGCTTCGCCGAGGTTTGAAAAGAGCTGGAGCTGAGAGTCGCAGAGGTTTGAAAAGAGCGGGAGCTGAGAGTCGCGGAGGTTTGCAAAGAGCGGGAGCTGAGAGTCGCGGAGGTTTGAAAAGAGCGGGAGCTCAGAGTCGCGGAGGTTTGAAAAGAGCGAGAGCTGAGAGTTGCGGAGGTTTGAAAAGAGCGGGAGCTAAGATTCGCAGAGGTTTGAAAAGAGCGGGAGCTGAGAGCCGCGGAGTTTTGAAACGAGCGGGAGATGAGAGTCGCGGAGGTTTGAAAAGAGCGGGAGCTTAGAGTCGCGGAGGTTTGAAAAGAGCGGGAGCTGAGAGTCGCGCATGTTTGAAATGAGCGGGAGCTGAGAGTCGCGGAGGTTTGCAAAGAGCGGGAGCTGAGAGTCGCGGAGGATTGAAAAGAGCGGGAGCTGAGAGTCGCCGAGGTTTGAAAAGAGCGGGAGCTGAGAGTCGCGGAGGTTTGAAAAGAGCGGGAGCTGAGTGTCGCGGAGGTTTGAAAAGAGCTGGAGCTAAGAGTCACGGGGGTTTGAAAAGAGCGGGAGCTGAGAGTCGCGCATGTCTGAAAAGAGCGGGAGGTGAGAGTCGCGGAGGTTTGCAAAGAGCGGGAGCTGAGAGTCGCGGAGGATTGAAAAGAGCCGGAGCTGAGAGTCGCCGAGGTTTGAAAAGAGCGGGAGCTGAGAGTCGCGGAGGTTTGAAAAGAGCGGGAGCTGAGAGTCGCGGAGGTTTGAAAAGAGCGGGAGCTAAGAGTCACGGAGGTTTGAAAAGAGCGGGAGCTGGGAGTCGCGGAGGTTTGAAAAGAGCGGGAGCTGAGAGTCGCGGAGGTTTGAAATGAGCGGGAGCTGAGAGTCGCGGAGGTTTGAAAAGAGCGGGTGCTGAGAGTCGGGGAGGTTATGAAAAGACCGGGAGCGAAGAGTCGCGGAGGTTTGAAAAGAGCGGGAGCTGAGAGTCGCGGAGGTTTGAAAACAGCGGGAGCTGAGAGTCGCGGAGGTTTGAAAAGAGCGGGAGCTGAGAGTCGCGGAGGTTTGAAAAGAGCGGGAGCTGAGAGTCGCGGAGTTTTGAAAAGAGCGGGAGCTGTGAGTCGCGGAGGTTTGAAAAGAGCGGGACCTGAGAGTCCCGGAGGTTTGAAAAGAGCGGGAGCTGAGAGTCGCGGAGGTTTCAAAAGAGCGGGAGCTGAGGCTCGCGGAGGTTTGAAAAGAGCAGGACCTGAGAGTCGCGGAGGTTTGAAAAGAGCGGGAGCTGAGAGTCGCGGAGGTTTGAAAAGAGCGGGAGCTGAGCTTCGCCGAGGTTTGAAAAGAGCTGGAGCTGAGAGTCGCAGAGGTTTGAAAAGAGCGGGAGCTGAGAGTCGCGGAGGTTTGCAAAGAGCGGGAGCTGAGAGTCGCGGAGGTTTGAAAAGAGCAGGACCTGAGAGTCGCGGAGGTTTGAAAAGAGGGGGAGCTGAGAGTCGCGGAGGTTTGAAAAGAGTGGGAGCTGAGAGTCGCGGAGGTTTGAAAAGAGCGGGAGATGAGAGTCGCGGAGGTTTGAAAAGGGCGGGAGCTGAGAGTCTCGGAGGTTTGAAAAGAGCGGGAGCTGAGAGTCGCGGAGGTTTCAAAAGAGCGGGAGCTGAGGCTCGCGGAGGTTTGAAAAGAGCAGGACCTGAGAGTCGCGGAGGTTTGAAAAGAGCGGGAGCTGAGAGTCGCGGAGGTTTGAAAAGAGCGGGAGCTGAGCGTCGCGGAGGTTTGAAAAGAGCGGGAGCTGAGAGTCGCGGAGGTTTGAAAAGAGCGGGAGCTGAGAGTCGCGGAGGTTTGCAAAGAGCGGGAGCTGAGAGTCGCGGAGGTTTGAAAAGAGCAGTACCTGAGAGTCGCGGAGGTTTGAAAAGAGGGGGAGCTGAGAGTCGCGGAGGTTTGAAAAGAGTGGGAGCTGAGAGTCGCGGAGGTTTGAAAAGAGCGGGAGATGAGAGTCGCGGAGGTTTGAAAAGAGCGGGAGCTCAGAGTCGCGGAGGTTTGAAAAGAGCGAGAGCTGAGAGTTGCGGAGGTTTGAAAAGAGCGGGAGCTAAGATTCGCAGAGGTTTGAAAAGAGCGGGAGCTGAGAGCCGCGGAGTTTTGAAAAGAGCGGGAGATGAGAGTCGCGGAGGTTTGAAAAGAGCGGGAGCTTAGAGTCGCGGAGGTTTGAAAAGAGCGGGAGCTGAGAGTCGCGCATTTTTGAAATGAGCGGGAGCTGAGAGTCGCGGATGTTTCCAAAGAGCGGGAGCTGAGAGTCGCGGAGGATTGAAAAGAGCGGGAGCTGAGAGTCGCCGAGGTTTGAAAAGAGCGGGAGCTGAGAGTCGCGGAGGTTTGAAAAGAGCGGGAGCTGAGAGTCGCGGAGGTTTGAAAAGAGCTGGAGCTAAGAGTCACGGAGGTTTGAAAAGAGCGGGAGCTGAGAGTCGCGGAGGTTTGAAAAGAGCGGGAGCTGAGAGTCGCGGAGGATTGAAATGAGCGGGAGCTGAGAGTTGCGGAGGTTTGAAAAGAGCGGGAGCTAAGAGTCGCAGAGGTTTGAAAAGAGCGGGAGCTGAGAGCCGCGGAGGTTTGAAAATAGCGGGAGAAGAGAGTCGCGGAGGTTTGAAAAGAGCGGGAGCTTAGAGTCGCGGAGGTTTGAAAAGAGCGGGAGCTGAGAGTCGCGCATGTCTGAAAAGAGCGGGAGGTGAGAGTCGCGGAGGTTTGCAAAGAGCGGGAGCTGAGAGTCGCGGAGGATTGAAAAGAGCCGGAGCTGAGAGTCGCCGAGGTTTGAAAAGAGCGGGAGCTGAGAGTCGCGGAGGTTTGAAAAGAGCGGGAGCTGAGAGCCGCGGAGGTTTGAAAAGAGCGGGAGCTAAGAGTCGCGGAGGTTTGAAAAGAGCGGGAGCTGAGAGTCGCGGAGGTTTGAAAAGAGCGGGAGCTGAGAGTCGCGGAGGTTTGAAATGAGCGGGAGCTGAGAGTCGCGGAGGTTTGAAAAGAGCGGGTGCTGAGAGTCGGGGAGGTTATGAAAAGAACAGGAGCTAAGAGTCGCGGAGGTTTGAAAAGAGTGGGAGCTGAGAGTCGCGGAGGTTTGAAAACAGCGGGAGCTGAGAGTCGCGGAGGTTTGAAAAGAGCTGGAGCTAAGAGTCACGGAGGTTTGAAAAGAGCGGGAGCTGAGAGTCGCGGAGGTTTGAAAAGATCGGGAGCTGAGAGTCGCGGAGGATTGAAATGAGCGGGAGCTGAGAGTTGCGGAGGTTTGAAAAGAGCGCGAGCAAAGAGTCGCAGAGGTTTGAAAAAAGCAGGAGCTGAGAGCCGCGGAGGTTTGAAAATAGCGGGAGAAGAGAGTCGGGGAGGTTTGAAAAGAGCGGGAGCTTAGAGTCGAGGAGGTTTGAAAAGAGCGGGAGCTGAGAGTCGCGCATGTCTGAAAAGAGCGGGAGGTGAGAGTCGCGGAGGTTTGCAAAGAGCGGGAGCTGAGAGTCGCGGAGGATTGAAAAGAGCCGGAGCTGAGAGTCGCCGAGGTTTGAAAAGAGCGGGAGCTGAGAGTCGCGGAGGTTTGAAAAGAGCGGGAGCTGAGAGTCGCGGAGGTTTGAAAAGAGCGGGAGCTAAGAGTCGCGGAGGTTTGAAAAGAGCGGGAGCTGAGAGTCGCGGAGGTTTGAAAAGAGCGGGAGCTGAGAGTCGCGGTGGTTTGAAATGAGCGGGAGCTGAGAGTCGCGGAGGTTTGAAAAGAGCGGGTGCTGAGAGTCGGGGAGGTTATGAAAAGACCGGGAGCTAAGAGTCGCGGAGGTTTGAAAAGAGCGGGAGCTGAGAGTCGCGGAGGTTTGAAAACAGCGGGAGCTGAGAGTCGCGGAGGATTGAAAAGAGCGGGAGCTGAGAGTCGCCGAGGTTTGAAAAGAGCGGGAGCTGAGAGTCGCGGAGGTTTGAAAAGAGCGGGAGCTGAGAGCCGCGGAGGTTTGAAAAGAGCGGGAGCTAAGAGTCGCGGAGGTTTGAAAAGAGCGGGAGCTGAGAGTCGCGGAGGTTTGAAAAGAGCGGGAGCTGAGAGTCGCGGAGGTTTGAAATGAGCGGGAGCTGAGAGTCGCGGAGGTTTGAAAAGAGCGGGTGCTGAGAGTCGGGGAGGTTATGAAAAGAACAGGAGCTAAGAGTCGCGGAGGTTTGAAAAGAGTGGGAGCTGAGAGTCGCGGAGGTTTGAAAACAGCGGGAGCTGAGAGTCGCGGAGGTTTGAAAAGAGCTGGAGCTAAGAGTCACGGAGGTTTGAAAAGAGCGGGAGCTGAGAGTCGCGGAGGTTTGAAAAGATCGGGAGCTGAGAGTCGCGGAGGATTGAAATGAGCGGGAGCTGAGAGTTGCGGAGGTTTGAAAAGAGCGGGAGCAAAGAGTCGCAGAGGTTTGAAAAAAGCGGGAGCTGAGAGCCGCGGAGGTTTGAAAATAGCGGGAGAAGAGAGTCGGGGAGGTTTGAAAAGAGCGGGAGCTTAGAGTCGCGGAGGTTTGAAAAGAGCGGGAGCTGAGAGTCGCGCATGTCTGAAAAGAGCGGGAGGTGAGAGTCGCGGAGGTTTGCAAAGAGCGGGAGCTGAGAGTCGCGGAGGATTGAAAAGAGCCGGAGCTGAGAGTCGCCGAGGTTTGAAAAGAGCGGGAGCTGAGAGTCGCGGAGGTTTGAAAAGAGCGGGAGCTGAGAGTCGCGGAGGTTTGAAAAGAGCGGGAGCTAAGAGTCGCGGAGGTTTGAAAAGAGCGGGAGCTGAGAGTCGCGGAGGTTTGAAAAGAGCGGGAGCTGAGAGTCGCGGTGGTTTGAAATGAGCGGGAGCTGAGAGTCGCGGAGGTTTGAAAAGAGCGGGTGCTGAGAGTCGGGGAGGTTATGAAAAGACCGGGAGCTAAGAGTCGCGGAGGTTTGAAAAGAGCGGGAGCTGAGAGTCGCGGAGGTTTGAAAACAGCGGGAGCTGAGAGTCGCGGAGGTTTTAAAAGAGCGGGAGCTGAGAGTCGCGGAGGTTTGAAAAGAGCGGGAGCTGAGAGTCGCGGAGGTTTGAAAAGAGCGGGAGCTGAGAGTCGCGGAGGTTTGAAAAGAGCGGGAGCTGAGAGTCGCGGAGTTTTGAAAAGAGCGGGAGCTGAGAGTCGCGGAGGTTTGAAAAGAGCGGGAGCTGAGAGTGGCGGAGGTTTCAGAAGAGCGGGAGCTGAGGCTCGCGGAGGTTTGAAAAGAGCAGGACCTGAGAGTCGCGGAGGTTTGAAAAGAGCGGGAGCTGAGAGTCGCGGAGGTTTGAAAAGAGCGTGAGCTGAGAGTCGTGGAGGTTTGAAAAGAGCGGGACCTGAGTGTCCCGGAGGTTTGAAAAGAGCGGGTGCTGTGAGTGGCGGAGATTTGAAAAGAACGGGAGCTGAGAGTCGCGGAGGTTTGAAAATAGCGTGAGCTGAGAGTCGCGGAGGTGTGAAAATGGCAGGACCTGAGAGTCGCGGAGGTTTGAAAAGAGCGGGAGCTGAGAGTCGCGGAGGTTTGAAAAGAGCGTGAGCTGAGAGTCGCGGAGGTTTGAAAAGAGCTGGAGCTGAGAGTCGCGGAGTTTTGAAAAGAGCGGGAGCTGAGAGTCGCGGAGGTTTGCAAAGAGCGGGAGCTGAGAGTCGCGGAGGTTTGAAAAGAGCTGGACCTGAGAGTCGCGGAGGTTTGAAAAGAGGGGGAGCTGAGAGTCGCGGAGGTTTGAAAAGAGAGGGAGCTGAGAGTCGCGGAGGTTTGAAAAGAGCGGGAGCTGAGAGTCGCCGAGGTTTGAAAAGAGCGGGAGCTGAGAGTCGTGGAGGATTGAAAAGAGCCGGAGCTGAGAGTCGCCGAGGTTTGAAAAGAGCGGGAGCTGAGAGTCGCGGAGGTTTGAAAAGAGCGGGAGCTGAGAGTCGCGGTGGTTTGAAAAGAGCGGGAGCTAAGAGTCGCGGAGGTTTGAAAAGAGCGGGAGCTGAGAGTCGCGGAGGTTTGAAAAGAGCGGGAGCTGAGAGTCGCGGAGTTTTGAAAAGAGCGGGAGCTGAGAGTCGCGGAGGTTTGAAAAGAGCGGGAGCTGAGAGTGGCGGAGGTTTCAAAAGAGCGTGAGCTGAGGCTCGCGGAGGTTTGAAAAGAGCAGGACCTGAGAGTCGCGGAGGTTTGAAAAGAGCGGGAGCTGAGAGTCGCGGAGGTTTGAAAAGAGCGTGAGCTGAGAGTCGCGGAGGTTTGAAAAGAGCGGGACCTGAGTGTCCCGGAGGTTTGAAAAGAGCGGGTGCTGTGAGTCGCGGAGATTTGAAAAGAACGGGAGCTGAGAGTCGCGGAGGTTTGAAAATAGCGTGAGCTGAGAGTCGCGGAGGTGTGAAAATAGCAGGACCTGAGAGTCGCGGAGGTTTGAAAAGAGCGGGAGCTGAGAGTCGCGGAGGTTTGAAAAGAGCGTGAGCTGAGAGTCGCGGAGGTTTGAAAAGAGCTGGAGCTGAGAGTCGCGGAGTTTTGAAAAGAGCGGGAGCTGAGAGTCGCGGAGGTTTGCAAAGAGCGGGAGCTGAGAGTCGCGGAGGTTTGAAAAGAGCTGGACCTGAGAGTCGCGGAGGTTTGAAAAGAGCGGGAGCTGAGAGTCGCGGAGGTTTGAAAAGAGAGGGAGCTGAGAGTCGCGGAGGTTTGAAAAGAGCGGGAGCTGAGAGTCGCCGAGGTTTGAAAAGAGCGGGAGCTGAGAGTCGCGGAGGTTTGAAAAGAGCGAGAGCTGAGAGTCGCGGAGGTTTGAAAAGAGCTGGAGCTAAGAGTCACGGAGGTTTGAAAAGAGCGGGAGCTGAGAGTCGCGGAGGTTTGAAAAGAGCGGGAGCTGAGAGTCGCGGAGGATTGAAATGAGCGGGAGCTGAGAGTTGCGGAGGTTTGAAAAGAGCGGGAGCTAAGAGTCGCAGAGGTTTGAAAAAAGCGGGAGCTGAGAGCCGCGGTGGTTTGAAAATAGCGGGAGAAGAGAGTCGCGGAGGTTTGAAAAGAGCGGGAGCTTAGAGTCGCGGAGGTTTGAAAAGAGCGGGAGCTGAGAGTCGCGCATGTCTGAAAAGAGCGGGAGGTGAGAGTCGCGGAGGTTTGCAAAGAGCGTGAGCTGAGAGTCGCGGAGGATTGAAAAGAGCCGGAGCTGAGAGTCGCCGAGGTTTGAAAAGAGCGGGAGCTGAGAGTCGCGGAGGTTTGAAAAGAGCGGGAGCTGAGAGTCGCGGAGGTTTGAAAAGAGCGGGAGCTAAGAGTCGCGGAGGTTTGAAAAGAGCGGGAGCTGAGAGTTGCGGAGGTTTGAAAAGAGCGGGAGCTGAGAGTCGCGGTGGTTTGAAATGAGCGGGAGCTGAGAGTCGCGGAGGTTTGAAAAGAGCGGGTGCTGAGAGTCGGGGAGGTTATGAAAAGACCGGGAGATAAGAGTCGCGGAGATTTGAAAAGAGCGGGAGCTGAGAGTCGCAGAGGTTTGAAAACAGCGGGAGCTGAGAGTCGCGGAGGTTTGAAAAGAGCGGGAGCTGAGAGTCGCGGAGGTTCGAAAAGAGCGGGAGCTGAGAGTCGTGGAGGTTTGAAAAGAGCGGGAGCTGAGAGTCGCGGAGGTTTGAAAAGAGCGGGAGCTGAGAGTCGCGGAGTTTTGAAAAGAGCGGGAGCTGAGAGTCGCGGAGGTTTGAAAAGAGCGGGACCTGAGAGTCCCGGAGGTTTGAAAAGAGCGGGAGCTGAGAGTCGCGGAGGTTTCAAAAGAGCGGGAGCTGAGGCTCGCGGAGGTTTGAAAAGAGCAGGACCTGAGAGTCGCGCAGGTTTGAAAAGAGCGGGAGCTGAGAGTCGCGGAGGTTTGAAAAGAGCGTGAGCTGAGAGTCGCGGAGGTTTGAAAAGAGCGGGACCTGAGTGTCCCGGAGGTTTGAAAAGAGCGGGTGCTGTGAGTCGCGGAGATTTGAAAAGAACGGGAGCTGAGAGTCGCGGAGGTTTGAAAATAGCGTGAGCTGAGAGTCGCGGAGGTGTGAAAATAGCAGGACCTGAGAGTCGCGGAGGTTTGAAAAGAGCGGGAGCTGAGAGTCGCGGACGTTTGAAAAGAGCGTGAGCTGAGAGTAGCGGAGGTTTGAAAAGAGCTGGAGCTGAGAGTCGCGGAGTTTTGAAAACAGCGGGAGCTGAGAGTCGTGGAAGTTTGAAAAGAGAGGGAGCTGAGAGTCGCGGAGGTTTGAAAAGAGCGGGACCTGAGAATCCCGGAGGTTTGAAAAGAGCGGGAGTTGAGAGTCGCGGAGGTTTCAAAAGAGCGGGAGCTGAGGCTCGCGGATGTTTGAAAAGAGCAGGACCTGAGAGTCGCGGAGGTTTGAAAAGAGCGGGAGCTGAGAGTCGCGGTGGTTTGAAAAGAGCGGGAGCTGAAAGTCGCGGAGATTTGAAAAGAGCAGGACCTGAGAGTCGCGGAGGTTTGAAAAGAGCGGGAGCTGAGAGTCGCGGAGGCTTGAAAAGAGCGGGAGGTGAGAGTTGCGGAGGTTTGAAAAGAGCGGGACCTGAGAGTCGCGGAGGTTTGAAGAGAGCGGGAGCTGAGAGTCGCGGAAGTTTGAAAAGAGCGGGAGATGAGCGTCGCGGAGGTTTGAAAAGAGCGGGAGCTGAGAGTCGCGGAGGTTTGAAAAGAGCGGGAGATGAGAGTCGCGGAGGTTTGAAAAGAGTGGGAGCAGAGAGTCGCGGAGGTTTGAAAAGAGCGGGAGCTGAGAGTCGCGGAGGTTTGAAAAGAGCGGGTGCTGAGAGTCGGGGAGGTTATGAAAAGACCGGGAGATAAGAGTCGCGGAGATTTGAAAAGAGCGGGAGCTGAGAGTCGCAGAGGTTTGAAAACAGCGGGAGCTGAGAGTCGCGGAGGTTTCAAAAGAGCGGGAGCTGAGAGTCGCGGAGGTTTGAAAAGAGCAGGACCTGAGAGTCGCGCAGGTTTGAAAAGAGCGGGAGCAGAGAGTCGCGGAGGTTTGAAAAGAGCGTGAGCTGAGAGTCGCAGAGGTTTGAAAAGAGCTGGAGCTGAGAGTCGCCGAGGTTTGAAAAGAGCGGGAGCTGAGAGTCGCGGAGGTTTGAAAAGAGCGGGAGCTGAGAGTCGCGGAGGTTTGAAAAGAGCGGGAGCTAAGAGTCGCGGCGGTTTGAAAAGAGCGGGAGCTGAGAGTCGCGGAGGTTTGAAAAGAGCGGGAGCTGAGAGTCGCGGAGTTTTGAAAAGAGCGGGAGCTGAGAGTCGCGGAGGTTTGAAAAGAGCGGGAGCTGAGAGTGGCGGAGGTTTCAAAAGAGCGTGAGCTGAGGCTCGCGGAGGTTTGAAAAGAGCAGGACCTGAGAGTCGCGGAGGTTTGAAAAGAGCGGGAGCTGAGAGTCGCGGAGGTTTGAAAAGAGCGTGAGCTGAGAGTCGCGGAGGTTTGAAAAGAGCGGGACCTGATTGTCCCGGAGGTTTGAAAAGAGCGGGTGCTGTGAGTCGCGGAGATTTGAAAAGAACGGGAGCTGAGAGTCGCGGAGGTTTGAAAATAGCGTGAGCTGAGAGTCGCGGAGGTGTGAAAATAGCAGGACCTGAGAGTCGCGGAGGTTTGAAAAGAGCGGGAGCTGAGAGTCGCGGAGGTTTGAAAAGAGCGTGAGCTGAGAGTCGCGGAGGTTTGAAAAGAGCTGGAGCTGAGAGTCGCGGAGTTTTGAAAAGAGCGGGAGCTGAGAGTCGCGGAGGTTTGCAAAGAGCGGGAGCTGAGAGTCGCGGAGGTTTGAAAAGAGCTGGAGCTGAGAGTCGCGGAGGTTTGAAAAGAGCGGGAGCTGAGAGTCGCGGAGGTTTGAAAAGAGAGGGAGCTGAGAGTCGCGGAGGTTTGAAAAGAGCGGGACCTGAGAGTCCCGGAGGTTTGAAAAGAGCGGGAGCTGAGAGTCGCGGAGGTTTCAAAAGAGCGGGAGCTGAGGCTCGCGGACGTTTGAAAAGAGCAGGACCTGAGAGTCGCGGAGGTTTGAAAAGAGCGGGAGCTGAGAGTCGCGGTGGTTTGAAAAGAGCGGGAGCTGAAAGTCGCGGAGATTTGAAAAGAGCAGGACCTGAGAGTCGCGGAGGTTTGAAAAGAGCGGGAGCTGAGAGTCGCGGAGGTTTGAAAAGAGCGGGAGGTGAGAGTTGCGGAGGTTTGAAAAGAGCGGGACCTGAGAGTCGCGGAGGTTTGAAGAGAGCGGGAGCTGAGAGTCGCGGAGGTTTGAAAAGAGCGGGAGCTGAGCGTCGCGGAGGTTTGAAAAGAGCGGGAGCTGAGAGTCGCGGAGGTTTGAAAAGAGCGGGAGCTGAGAGTTCCGGAGGTTTGCAAAGAGCGGGAGCTGAGAGTCGCAGAGGTTTGAAAAGAGCAGGATCTGAGAGTCGCGGATGTTTGAAAAGAGGGGGAGCTGAGAGTCGCGGAGGTTTGAAAAGAGTGGGAGCTGAGAGTCGCGGAGGTTTGAAAAGAGCGGGAGCTGAGAGTCGCGGAGGTTTGAAAAGAGCGGGAGCTGAGAGTCGCGGAGGTTTGAAAAGAGCGAGAGCTGAGAGTTGCGGAGGTTTGAAAAGAGCGGGAGCTAAGAGTCGCAGAGGTTTGAAAAGAGCGGGAGCTGAGAGCCGCGGAGGTTTGAAAATAGCGGGAGAAGAGAGCCGCGGAGGTTTGAAAAGAGCGGGAGCTTAGAGTCGCGGAGGTTTGAAAAGAGCGGGAGCTGAGAGTCGCGCATGTCTGAAAAGAGCGGGAGGTGAGAGTCGCGGAGGTTTGCAAAGAGCGGGAGCTGAGATTCGTGGAGGATTGAAAAGAGCCGGAGCTGAGAGTCGCCGAGGTTTGAAAAGAGCGCGAGCTGAGAGTCGCGGAGGTTTGAAAAGAGCGGGAGCTGAGAGTCGCGGAGGTTTGAAAAGAGCGGGAGCTAAGGGTCGCGGAGGTTTGAAAAGAGCGGGAGCTGAGAGTCGCGGAGGTTTCAAAAGAGCGGGAGCTGAGAGTCGCGGAGGTTTGAAATGAGCGGGAGCTGAGAGTCGCGGAGGTTAGAAAAGAGCGGGTGCTGAGAGTCGGGGAGGTTATGAAAAGACCGGGAGCTAAGAGTCGCGGAGGTTTGAAAAGAGCGGGAGCTGAGAGTCACGGAGGTTTGAAAACAGCGGGAGCTGAGAGTCGCGGAGTTTTGAAAAGAGCGGGAGCTGAGAGTCGCGGAGGTTTGATAAGAGCGGGAGCTGAGAGTCGCGGAGTTTTGAAAAGAGCGGGAGCTGAGAGTCGCGGAGGTTTGAAAAGAGCGGGACCTGAGAGTCCCGGAGGTTTGAAAAGAGCGGGAGCTGAGAGTCGCGGAGGTTTCAAAAGAGCGGGAGCTGAGGCTCGCGGAGGTTTGAAAAGAGCAGGACCTGAGAGTCGCGGAGGTTTGAAAAGAGCGGGAGCTGAGAGTCGCGGAGGTTTGAAAAGAGCGGGAGCTGAGCTTCGCGGAGGTTTGAAAAGAGCGGGAGCTGAGAGTCGCGGAGATTTGAAAAGAGCGGGAGCTGAGAGTCGCGGAGGTTTGCAAAGAGCGGGAGCTGAGAGTCGCGGAGGTTTGAAAAGAGCAGGAACTGAGAGTCGCGGAGGTTTGATAAGAGCGGGAGCTGAGAGTCGCGGAGGTTTGAAAAGAGCGGGAGCTGAGACTCGCGGAGGTTTGAAAAGAGCGGGAGCTGAGAGTCGCGGAGGTTTCAAAAGAGCGGGAGCTGAGGCTCGCGGAGGTTTGAAAAGAGCAGGACCTGAGAGTCGCGGAGGTTTGAAAAGAGCGGGAGCTGAGAGTCGCGGAGGTTTGAAAAGAGCGGGAGCTGAGCTTCGCGGAGGTTTGAAAAGAGCGGGAGCTGAGAGTCGCGGAGGTTTGAAAAGAGCGGGAGCTGAGAGTCGCGGAGGTTTGCAAAGAGCGGGAGCTGAGAGTCGCGGAGGTTTGAAAAGAGCAGGACCTGAGAGTCGCGGAGGTTTGAAAAGAGTGGGAGCTGAGAGTCGCGGAGGTTTGAAAAGAGTGGGAGCTGAGAGTCGCGGAGGTTTGAAAAGAGCGGGAGATGAGAGTCGCGGAGGTTTGAAAAGAGCGGGAGCTGAGAGTCGCGGAGGTTTGAAAAGAGCGGGAGCTGAGAGTCGCGGAGGTTTCGAAAGAGCGGGAGCTGAGGCTCACGGAGGTTTGAAAAGAGCAGGACCTGAGAGTCGCGGAGGTTTGAAAAGAGCGGGAGCTGAGAGTCGCGGAGGTTTGAAAAGAGCGGGAGCTGAGCGTCGCGGAGGTTTGAAAAGAGCGGGAGCTGAGCTTCGCGGAGGTTTGAAAAGAGCGGGAGCTGAGAGTCACAGAGGTTTGAAAAGAGCGGGAGCTGAGAGTCGCGGAGGTTTGCAAAGAGCGGGAGCTGAGAGTCGCAGAGGTTTGAAAAGAGCAGGACCTGAGAGTCGCGGAGGTTTGAAAAGAGGGGGAGCTGAGAGTCGCGGAGGTTTGAAAAGAGTGGGAGCTGAGAGTCGCGGAGGTTTGAAAAGAGCGGGAGATGAGAGTCGCGGAGGTTTGAAAAGAGCGGGAGCTGAGAGTCGCGGAGGTTTGAAAAGAGCGGGAGCTGAGAGTCGCGGAGGTTTCAAAAGAGCGGGAGCTGAGGCTCGCGGAGGTTTGAAAAGAGCAGGACCTGAGAGTCGCGGAGGTTTGAAAAGAGCGGGAGCTGAGAGTCGCGGAGGTTTGAAAAGAGCGGGAGCTGAGCGTCGCGGAGGTTTGAAAAGAGCGGGAGCTGAGAGTCGCGGAGGTTTGAAAAGAGCGGGAATTGAGAGTCGCGGAGGTTTGCAAAGAGCGGGAGCTGAGAGTCGCGGAGGTTTGAAAAGAGCAGTACCTGAGAGTCGCGGAGGTTTGAAAAGAGGGGGAGCTGAGAGTCGCGGAGGTTTGAAAAGAGTGGGAGCTGAGAGTTGCGGAGGTTTGAAAAGAGCGGGAGATGAGAGTCGCGGAGGTTTGAAAAGAGCGGGAGCTCAGAGTCGCGGAGGTTTGAAAAGAGCGAGAGCTGAGAGTTGCGGAGGTTTGAAAAGAGCGGGAGCTAGGATTCGCAGATGTTTGAAAAGAGCGGGAGCTGAGAGCCGCGGAGTTTTGAAAAGAGCGGGAGATGAGAGTCGCGGAGGTTTGAAAAGAGCGGGAGCTTAGTGTCGCGGAGGTTTGAAAAGAGCGGGAGCTGAGAGTCGTGCATGTTTGAAATGAGCGGGAGCTGAGAGTCGCGGAGGTTTGCAAAGAGCGGGAGCTGAGAGTCGCGGAGGATTGAAAAGAGCGGGAGCTGAGAGTCGCCGAGGTTTGAAAAGAGCGGGAGCTGAGAGTCGCGGAGGTTTGAAAAGAGCGGGAGCTGAGAGTCGCGGAGGTTTGAAAAGAGCTGGAGCTAAGAGTCACGGAGGTTTGAAAAGAGCGGGAGCTGAGAGTCGCGGAGGTTTGAAAAGAGCGGGAGCTGAGAGTCGCGGAGGATTGAAATGAGCGGGAGCTGAGAGTTGCGGAGGTTTGAAAAGAGCGGGAGCTAAGAGTCGCAGAGGTTTGAAAAGAGCGGGAGCTGAGAGCCGCGGAGGTTTGAAAATAGCGGGAGAAGAGTGTCGCGGAGGTTTGAAAAGAGCGGGAGCTTAGAGTCGCGGAGGTTTGAAAAGAGCGGGAGCTGAGAATCGCGGAGGTTTGAAAAGAGCGGGAGCTGAGAGTTCCGGAGGTTTGCAAAGAGCGGGAGCTGAGAGTCGCAGAGGTTTGAAAAGAGCAGGATCTGAGAGTCGCGGATGTTTGAAAAGAGGGGGAGCTGAGAGTCGCGGAGGTTTGAAAAGAGTGGGAGCTGAGAGTCGCGGAGGTTTGAAAAGAGCGGGAGCTGAGAGTCGCGGAGGTTTGAAAAGAGCGGGAGCTGAGAGTCGCGGAGGTTTGAAAAGAGGGAGAGCTGAGAGTTGCGGAGGTTTGAAAAGAGCGGGAGCTAAGAGTCGCAGAGGTTTGAAAAGAGCGGGAGCTGAGAGCCGCGGAGGTTTGAAAATAGCGGGAGAAGAGAGCCGCGGAGGTTTGAAAAGAGCGGGAGCTTAGAGTCGCGGAGGTTTGAAAAGAGCGGGAGCTGAGAGTCGCGCATGTCTGAAAAGAGCGGGAGGTGAGAGTCGCGGAGGTTTGCAAAGAGCGGGAGCTGAGATTCGTGGAGGATTGAAAAGAGCCGGAGCTGAGAGTCGCCGAGGTTTGAAAAGAGCGCGAGCTGAGAGTCGCGGAGGTTTGAAAAGAGCGGGAGCTGAGAGTCGCGGAGGTTTGAAAAGAGCGGGAGCTAAGGGTCGCGGAGGTTTGAAAAGAGCGGGAGCTGAGAGTCGCGGAGGTTTGAAAAGAGCGGGAGCTGAGAGTCGCGGAGGTTTGAAATGAGCGGGAGCTGAGAGTCGCGGAGGTTAGAAAAGAGCGGGTGCTGAGAGTCGGGGAGGTTATGAAAAGACCGGGAGCTAAGAGTCGCGGAGGTTTGAAAAGAGCGGGAGCTGAGAGTCACGGAGGTTTGAAAACAGCGGGAGCTGAGAGTCGCGGAGTTTTGAAAAGAGCGGGAGCTGAGAGTCGCGGAGGTTTGATAAGAGCGGGAGCTGAGAGTCGCGGAGTTTTGAAAAGAGCGGGAGCTGAGAGTCGCGGAGGTTTGAAAAGAGCGGGACCTGAGAGTCCCGGAGGTTTGAAAAGAGCGGGAGCTGAGAGTCGCGGAGGTTTCAAAAGAGCGGGAGCTGAGGCTCGCGGAGGTTTGAAAAGAGCAGGACCTGAGAGTCGCGGAGGTTTGAAAAGAGCGGGAGCTGAGAGTCGCGGAGGTTTGAAAAGAGCGGGAGCTGAGCTTCGCGGAGGTTTGAAAAGAGCGGGAGCTGAGAGTCGCGGAGATTTGAAAAGAGCGGGAGCTGAGAGTCGCGGAGGTTTGCAAAGAGCGGGAGCTGAGAGTCGCGGAGGTTTGAAAAGAGCAGGACCTGAGAGTCGCGGAGGTTTGATAAGAGCGGGAGCTGAGAGTCGCGGAGGTTTGAAAAGAGCGGGAGCTGAGAGTCGCGGAGGTTTGAAAAGAGCGGGAGCTGAGAGTCGCGGAGGTTTCAAAAGAGCGGGAGCTGAGGCTCGCGGAGGTTTGAAAAGAGCAGGACCTGAGAGTCGCGGAGGTTTGAAAAGAGCGGGAGCTGAGAGTCGCGGAGGTTTGAAAAGAGCGGGAGCTGAGCTTCGCGGAGGTTTGAAAAGAGCGGGAGCTGAGAGTCGCGGAGGTTTGAAAAGAGCGGGAGCTGAGAGTCGCGGAGGTTTGCAAAGAGCGGGAGCTGAGAGTCGCGGAGGTTTGAAAAGAGCAGGACCTGAGAGTCGCGGAGGTTTGAAAAGAGTGGGAGCTGAGAGTCGCGGAGGTTTGAAAAGAGTGGGAGCTGAGAGTCGCGGAGGTTTGAAAAGAGCGGGAGATGAGAGTCGCGGAGGTTTGAAAAGAGCGGGAGCTGAGAGTCGCGGAGGTTTGAAAAGAGCGGGAGCTGAGAGTCGCGGAGGTTTCGAAAGAGCGGGAGCTGAGGCTCACGGAGGTTTGAAAAGAGCAGGACCTGAGAGTCGCGGAGGTTTGAAAAGAGCGGGAGCTGAGAGTCGCGGAGGTTTGAAAAGAGCGGGAGCTGAGCGTCGCGGAGGTTTGAAAAGAGCGGGAGCTGAGCTTCGCGGAGGTTTGAAAAGAGCGGGAGCTGAGAGTCACAGAGGTTTGAAAAGAGCGGGAGCTGAGAGTCGCGGAGGTTTGCAAAGAGCGGGAGCTGAGAGTCGCAGAGGTTTGAAAAGAGCAGGACCTGAGAGTCGCGGAGGTTTGAAAAGAGGGGGAGCTGAGAGTCGCGGAGGTTTGAAAAGAGTGGGAGCTGAGAGTCGCGGAGGTTTGAAAAGAGCGGGAGATGAGAGTCGCGGAGGTTTGAAAAGAGCGGGAGCTGAGAGTCGCGGAGGTTTGAAAAGAGCGGGAGCTGAGAGTCGCGGAGGTTTCAAAAGAGCGGGAGCTGAGGCTCGCGGAGGTTTGAAAAGAGCAGGACCTGAGAGTCGCGGAGGTTTGAAAAGAGCGGGAGCTGAGAGTCGCGGAGGTTTGAAAAGAGCGGGAGCTGAGCGTCGCGGAGGTTTGAAAAGAGCGGGAGCTGAGAGTCGCGGAGGTTTGAAAAGAGCGGGAATTGAGAGTCGCGGAGGTTTGCAAAGAGCGGGAGCTGAGAGTCGCGGAGGTTTGAAAAGAGCAGTACCTGAGAGTCGCGGAGGTTTGAAAAGAGGGGGAGCTGAGAGTCGCGGAGGTTTGAAAAGAGTGGGAGCTGAGAGTTGCGGAGGTTTGAAAAGAGCGGGAGATGAGAGTCGCGGAGGTTTGAAAAGAGCGGGAGCTCAGAGTCGCGGAGGTTTGAAAAGAGCGAGAGCTGAGAGTTGCGGAGGTTTGAAAAGAGCGGGAGCTAGGATTCGCAGATGTTTGAAAAGAGCGGGAGCTGAGAGCCGCGGAGTTTTGAAAAGAGCGGGAGATGAGAGTCGCGGAGGTTTGAAAAGAGCGGGAGCTTAGTGTCGCGGAGGTTTGAAAAGAGCGGGAGCTGAGAGTCGCGCATGTTTGAAATGAGCGGGAGCTGAGAGTCGCGGAGGTTTGCAAAGAGCGGGAGCTGAGAGTCGCGGAGGATTGAAAAGAGCGGGAGCTGAGAGTCGCCGAGGTTTGAAAAGAGCGGGAGCTGAGAGTCGCGGAGGTTTGAAAAGAGCGGGAGCTGAGAGTCGCGGAGGTTTGAAAAGAGCTGGAGCTAAGAGTCACGGAGGTTTGAAAAGAGCGGGAGCTGAGAGTCGCGGAGGTTTGAAAAGAGCGGGAGCTGAGAGTCGCGGAGGATTGAAATGAGCGGGAGCTGAGAGTTGCGGAGGTTTGAAAAGAGCGGGAGCTAAGAGTCGCAGAGGTTTGAAAAGAGCGGGAGCTGAGAGCCGCGGAGGTTTGAAAATAGCGGGAGAAGAGTGTCGCGGAGGTTTGAAAAGAGCGGGAGCTTAGAGTCGCGGAGGTTTGAAAAGAGCGGGAGCTGAGAGTCGCGCATGTCTGAAAAGAGCGGGAGGTGAGAGTCGCGGAGGTTTGCAAAGAGCGGGAGCTGAGAGTCGCGGAGGATTGAAAAGAGCCGGAGCTGAGAGTCGCCGAGGTTTGAAAAGAGCGGGAGCTGAGAGTCGCGGAGGTTTGAAAAGAGCGGGAGCTGAGAGCCGCGGAGGTTTGAAAAGAGCGGGAGCTAAGAGTCGCGGAGGTTTGAAAAGAGCGGGAGCTGAGAGTCGCGGAGGTTTGAAAAGAGCGGGAGCTGAGAGTCGCGGAGGTTTGAAATGAGCGGGAGCTGAGAGTCGCGTAGGTTTGAAAAGAGCGGGTGCTGAGAGTCGGGGAGGTTATGAAAAGACCGGGAGCTAAGAGTCGCGGAGGTTTGAAAAGAGTGGGAGCTGAGAGTCGCGGAGGTTTGAAAACAGCGGGAGCTGAGAGTCGCGCAGGTTTGAAAAGAGCGGGAGCTGAGAGTCGCGGAGGTTTGAAAAGAGCGTGAGCTGAGAGTCGCGGAGGTTTGAAAAGAGCGGGAGCTGAGAGTCGCGGAGGTTTGAAAAGAGCGGGAGCTGAGAGTCGCGGAGGTTTGAAAAGAGCGGGACCTGAGAGTCCCGGAGGTTTGAAAAGAGCGGGAGCTGAGAGTCGCGGAGGTTTCAAAAGAGCGGGAGCTGAGGCTCGCGGAGGTTTGAAAAGAGCAGGACCTGAGAGTCGCGGAGGTTTGAAAAGAGCGGGAGCTGAGAGTCGCGGAGGTTTGAAAAGAGCGTGAGCTGAGAGTCGCGGAGGTTTGAAAAGAGCGGGACCTGAGTGTCCCGGAGGTTTGAAAAGAGCGGGTGCTGTGAGTCGCGGAGATTTGAAAAGAATGGGAGCTGAGAGTCGCGGAGGTTTGAAAATAGCAGGACCTGAGAGTCGCGGAGGTTTGAAAAGAGCGGGAGCTGAGAGTCGCGGAGGTTTGAAAAGGGCGTGAGCTGAGAGTCGCGGAGGTTTGAAAAGAGCTGGAGCTGAGAGTCGCGGAGTTTTGAAAAGAGCGGGAGCTGAGAGT
Organism: Scyliorhinus torazame; assembly: GCF_047496885.1. Taxonomy (NCBI): domain Eukaryota; kingdom Metazoa; phylum Chordata; class Chondrichthyes; order Carcharhiniformes; family Scyliorhinidae; genus Scyliorhinus; species Scyliorhinus torazame. The sequence continues at coordinate 416,051 of NW_027307877.1, read as the reverse complement.
CGCGGAGGTTTGCAAAGAGCGGGAGCTGAGAGTCGCGGAGGTTTGAAAAGAGCTGGACCTGAGAGTCGCGGAGGTTTGAAAAGAGCGGGAGCTGAGAGTCGCGGAGGTTTGAAAAGAGAGGGAGCTGAGAGTCGCGGAGGTTTGAAAAGAGCGGGAGCTGAGAGTCGCCGAGGTTTGAAAAGAGCGGGAGCTGAGAGTCGCGGAGGATTGAAATGAGCGGGAGCTGAGAGTTGCGGAGGTTTGAAAAGAGCGGGAGCTCAGAGTCGCGGAGGTTTGAAAAGAGCGAGAGCTGAGAGTTGCGGAGGTTTGAAAAGAGCGGGAGCTAGGATTCGCAGATGTTTGAAAAGAGCGGGAGCTGAGAGCCGCGGAGTTTTGAAAAGAGCGGGAGATGAGAGTCGCGGAGGTTTGAAAAGAGCGGGAGCTTAGTGTCGCGGAGGTTTGAAAAGAGCGGGAGCTGAGAGTCGCGCATGTTTGAAATGAGCGGGAGCTGAGAGTCGCGGAGGTTTGCAAAGAGCGGGAGCTGAGAGTCGCGGAGGATTGAAAAGAGCGGGAGCTGAGAGTCGCCGAGGTTTGAAAAGAGCGGGAGCTGAGAGTCGCGGAGGTTTGAAAAGAGCGGGAGCTGAGAGTCGCGGAGGTTTGAAAAGAGCTGGAGCTAAGAGTCACGGAGGTTTGAAAAGAGCGGGAGCTGAGAGTCGCGGAGGTTTGAAAAGAGCGGGAGCTGAGAGTCGCGGAGGATTGAAATGAGCGGGAGCTGAGAGTCGCGGAGGTTTGAAAAGAGCGGGAGCTAAGAGTCGCAGAGGTTTGAAAAGAGCGGGAGCTGAGAGCCGCGGAGGTTTGAAAATAGCGGGAGAAGAGTGTCGCGGAGGTTTGAAAAGAGCGGGAGCTTAGAGTCGCGGAGGTTTGAAAAGAGCGGGAGCTGAGAGTCGCGCATGTCTGAAAAGAGCGGGAGGTGAGAGTCGCGGAGGTTTGCAAAGAGCGGGAGCTGAGAGTCGCGGAGGATTGAAAAGAGCCGGAGCTGAGAGTCGCCGAGGTTTGAAAAGAGCGGGAGCTGAGAGTCGCGGAGGTTTGAAAAGAGCGGGAGGTGAGAGCCGCGGAGGTTTGAAAAGAGCGGGAGCTAAGAGTCGCGGAGGTTTGAAAAGAGCGGGAGCTGAGAGTCGCGGAGGTTTGAAAAGAGCGGGAGCTGAGAGTCGCGGAGGTTTGAAATGAGCGGGAGCTGAGAGTCGCGTAGGTTTGAAAAGAGCGGGTGCTGAGAGTCGGGGAGGTTATGAAAAGACCGGGAGCTAAGAGTCGCGGAGGTTTGAAAAGAGTGGGAGCTGAGAGTCGCGGAGGTTTGAAAACAGCGGGAGCTGAGAGTCGCGGAGGTTTGAAAAGATCGGGAGCTGAGAGTCGCGGAGGTTTGAAAAGAGCGTGAGCTGAGAGTCGCGGAGGTTTGAAAAGAGCGGGAGCTGAGAGTCGCGGAGGTTTGAAAAGAGCGGGAGCTGAGAGTCGCGGAGGTTTGAAAAGAGCGGGACCTGAGAGTCCCGGAGGTTTGAAAAGAGCGGGAGCTGAGAGTCGCGGAGGTTTCAAAAGAGCGGGAGCTGAGGCTCGCGGAGGTTTGAAAAGGGCAGGACCTGAGAGTCGCGGAGGTTTGAAAAGAGCGGGAGCTGAGAGTCGCGGAGGTTTGAAAAGAGCGTGAGCTGAGAGTCGCGGAGGTTTGAAAAGAGCGGGACCTGAGTGTCCCGGAGGTTTGAAAAGAGCGGGTGCTGTGAGTCGCGGAGATTTGAAAAGAATGGGAGCTGAGAGTCGCGGAGGTTTGAAAATAGCAGGACCTGAGAGTCGCGGAGGTTTGAAAAGAGCGGGAGCTGAGAGTCGCGGAGGTTTGAAAAGAGCGTGAGCTGAGAGTCGCGGAGGTTTGAAAAGAGCTGGAGCTGAGAGTCGCGGAGTTTTGAAAAGAGCGGGAGCTGAGAGTCGCGGAGGTTTGCAAAGAGCGGGAGCTGAGAGTCGCGGAGGTTTGAAAAGAGCTGGACCTGAGAGTCGCGGAGGTTTAAAAAGAGCGGGAGCTGAGAGTCGCGGAGGTTTGAAAAGAGAGGGAGCTGAGAGTCGCGGAGGTTTGAAAAGAGCGGGAGCTGAGAGTCGCCGAGGTTTGAAAAGAGCGGGAGCTGAGAGTCGCGGCGGTTTGAAAAGAGCGGGAGCTGAGAGTCGCGGAGGTTTGAAAAGAGCTGGAGCTAAGAGTCACGGAGGTTTGAAAAGAGCGGGAGCTGAGAGTCGCGGAGGTTTGAAAAGAGCGGGAGCTGAGAGTCGCGGAGGATTGAAATGAGCGGGAGCTGAGAGTTGCGGAGGTTTGAAAAGAGCGGGAGCTAAGAGTCGCAGAGGTTTGAAAAGAGCGGGAGCTGAGAGCCGCGGAGGTTTGAAAATAGCGGGAGAAGAGAGTCGCGGAGGTATGAAAAGAGCGGGAGCTTAGAGTCGCGGAGGTTTGAAAAGAGCGGGAGCTGAGAGTCGCGCATGTCTGAAAAGAGCGGGAGGCGAGAGTCGCGGAGGTTTGCAAAGAGCGGCAGCTGAGAGTTGCGGAGGATTGAAAAGAGCCGGAGCTTAGAGTCGCCGAGGTTTGAAAAGAGCGGGAGCTGAGAGTCGCGGAGGTTTGAAAAGAGCGGGAGCTGAGAGTCGCGGAGGTTTGAAAAGAGCGGGAGCTAAGAGTCGCGGAGGTTTAAAAAGAGCGGGAGCTGAGAGTCGCGGAGGTTTGAAAAGAGCGGGAGCTGAGAGTCGCGGAGTTTTGAAATGAGCGGGAGCTGAGAGTCGCGGAGGTTTGAAAAGAGCGGGTGCTGAGAGTCGGGGAGGTTATGAAAAGACCGGGAGCTAAGAGTCGCGGAGGTTTGAAAAGAGCGGGAGCTGAGAGTCGCGGAGGTTTGAAAACAGCGGGAGCTGAGAGTCGCGGAGGTTTGAAAACAGCGGGAGCTGAGAGTCGCGGAGGTTTGAAAAGAGCGGGAGCTGAGAGTCGCGGAGGTTTGAAAAGAGCGGGACCTGAGAGTCCCGGAGGTTTGAAAAGAGCGGGAGCTGAGAGTCGCGGAGGTTTCAAAAGAGCGGGAGCTGAGGCTCGCGGAGGTTTGAAAAGAGCAGGACCTGAGAGTCGCGGAGGTTTGAAAAGAGCGGGAGCTGAGAGTCGCGGAGGTTTGAAAAGAGCGTGAGCTGAGAGTCGCGGAGGTTTGAAAAGAGCGGGACCTGAGTGTCCCGGAGGTTTGAAAAGAGCGGGTGCTGTGAGTAGCGGAGATTTGAAAAGAATGGGAGCTGAGAGTCGCGGAGGTTTGAAAATAGCAGGACCTGAGAGTCGCGGAGGTTTGAAAAGAGCGGGAGCTGAGAGTCGCGGAGGTTTGAAAAGAGCGTGAGCTGAGAGTCGCGGAGGTTTGAAAAGAGCTGGAGCTGAGAGTCGCGGAGTTTTGAAAAGAGCGGGAGCTGAGAGTCGCGGAGGTTTGCAAAGAGCGGGAGCTGAGAGTCGCGGAGGTTTGAAAAGAGCTGGACCTGAGAGTCGCGGAGGTTTGAAAAGAGCGGGAGCTGAGAGTCGCGGAGGTTTGAAAAGTGAGGGAGCTGAGAGTCGCGGAGGTTTGAAAAGAGCGGGAGCTGAGAGTCGCCGAGGTTTGAAAAGAGCGGGAGCTGAGAGTCGCGGCGGTTTGAAAAGAGCGGGAGCTGAGAGTCGCGGAGGTTTGAAAAGAGCTGGAGCTAAGAGTCACGGAGGTTTGAAAAGAGCGGGAGCTGAGAGTCGCGGAGGTTTGAAAAGAGCGGGAGCTGAGAGTCGCGGAGGATTGAAATGAGCGGGAGCTGAGAGTTGCGGAGGTTTGAAAAGAGCGGGAGCTAAGAGTCGCAGAGGTTTGAAAAGAGCGGGAGCTGAGAGCCGCGGAGGTTTGAAAATAGCGGGAGAAGAGAGTCGCGGAGGTATGAAAAGAGCGGGAGCTTAGAGTCGCGGAGGTTTGAAAAGAGCGGGAGCTGAGAGTCGCGCATGTCTGAAAAGAGCGGGAGGCGAGAGTCGCGGAGGTTTGCAAAGAGCGGGAGCTGAGAGTTGCGGAGGATTGAAAAGAGCCGGAGCTGAGAGTCGCCGAGGTTTGAAAAGAGCGGGAGCTGAGAGTCGCGGAGGTTTGAAAAGAGCGGGAGCTGAGAGTCGCGGAGGTTTGAAAAGAGCGGGAGCTAAGAGTCGCGGAGGTTTAAAAAGAGCGGGAGCTGAGAGTCGCGGAGGTTTGAAAAGAGCGGGAGCTGAGAGTCGCGGAGTTTTGAAATGAGCGGGAGCTGAGAGTCGCGGAGGTTTGAAAAGAGCGGGTGCTGAGAGTCGGGGAGGTTATGAAAAGACCGGGAGCTAAGAGTCGCGGAGGTTTGAAAAGAGCGGGAGCTGAGAGTCGCGGAGGTTTGAAAACAGCGGGAGCTGAGAGTCGCGGAGGTTTGAAAACAGCGGGAGCTGAGAGTCGCGGAGCTTTGAAAATAGCGGGAGCTGAGAGTCGCGGAGGTTTGAAAAGAGCGGGAGCTGAGAGTCGCGGAGGTTTGAAAAGAGCGGGAGCTGAGAGTCGCGGAGTTTTGAAAAGAGCGGGAGCTGAGAGTCGCGGAGGTTTGAAAAGAGCGGGACCTGAGATTCCCGGAGGTTTGAAAAGAGCGGGAGCTAAGAGTCGCAGTGGTTTGGAAAGAGCGGGAGCTGAGGCTCGCGGAGGTTTGAAAAGAGCAGGACCTGAGAGTCGCGGAGGTTTGAAAAGAGCGGGAGCTGAGAGTCGCGGAGGTTTGAAAAGAGCGTGAGCTGAGAGTCGCGGAGGTTTGAAAAGAGCGGGACCTGAGTGTCCCGGAGGTTTGAAAAGAGCGGGTGCTGTGAGTCGCGGAGATTTGAAAAGAACGGGAGCTGAGAGTCGCGGAGGTTTGAAAATAGCGTGAGCTGAGAGTCACGGAGGTGTGAAAATAGCAGGACCTGAGAGTCGCGGAGGTTTGAAAAGAGCGGGAGCTGAGAGTCGCGGAGGTTTGAAAGGAGCGTGAGCTGAGAGTCGCGGAGGTTTGAAAAGAGCTGGAGCTGAGAGTCGCGGAGTTTTGAAAAGAGCGGGAGCTGAGAGTCGCGGAGGTTTGCAAAGAGCGGGAGCTGAGAGTCGCGGAGGTTTGAAAAGAGCTGGACCTGAGAGTCGCGGAGGTTTGAAAAGAGCGGGAGCTGAGAGTCGCGGAGGTTTGAAAAGAGAGGGAGCTGAGAGTCGCGGAGGTTTGAAAAGAGCGGGACCTGAGAGTCCCGGAGGTTTGAAAAGAGCGGGAGCTGAGAGTCGCGGAGGTTTCAAAAGAGCGGGAGCTGAGGCTCGCGGACGTTTGAAAAGAGCAGGACCTGAGAGTCGCGGAGGTTTGAAAAGAGCGGGAGCTGAGAGTCGCGGAGGTTTGAAAAGAGCGGTAGCTGAAAGTCGCGGAGATTTGAAAAGAGCAGGACCTGAGAGTCGCGGAGGTTTGAAAAGAGCGGGAGCTGAGAGTCGGGGAGGTTTGAAAAGAGCGGGAGGTGAGAGTTGCGGAGGTTTGAAAAGAGCGGGACCTGAGAGTCGCGGAGGTTTGAAAAGAGCGGGAGCTGAGAGTCGCGGAGGATTGAAATGAGCGGGAGCAGAGAGTTGCGGAGGTTTGAAAAGAGCGGGAGCTAAGAGTCGCAGAGGTTTGAAAAGAGCGGGAGCTGAGAGCCGCGGAGGTTTGAAAATAGCGGGAGAAGAGAGTCGCCGAGGTATGAAAAGAGCGGGAGCTTAGAGTCGCGGATGTTTGAAAAGAGCGGGAGCTGAGAGTCGCGCATGTCTGAAAAGAGCGGGAGGCGAGAGTCGCGGAGGTTTGCAAAGAGCGGGAGCTGAGAGTTGTGGAGGATTGAAAAGAGCCGGAGCTGAGAGTCGCCGAGGTTTGAAAAGAGCGGGAGCTGAGAGTCGCGGAGATTTGAAAAGAGCGGGAGCTGAGAGTCGCGGAAGTTTGAAAAGAGCGGGAGCTAAGAGTCGCGGAGGTTTGAAAAGAGCGGGAGCTGAGAGTCGCGGAGGTTTGAAAAGAGCGGGAGCTGAGAGTCGCGGAGGTTTGAAATGAGCGGGAGCTGAGAGTCGCGGAGGTTTGAAAAGAGCGGGTGCTGAGAGTCGGGGAGGTTATGAAAAGACCGGGAGCTAAGAGTTGCGGAGGTTTGAAAAGAGCGTGAGCTGAGAGTCGCGGAGGTTTGAAAAGTGCGGGAGCTAAGAGTCGCAGTGGTTTGAAAAGAGCGGGAGCTGAGGCTCGCGGAGGTTTGAAAAGAGCAGGACCTGAGAGTCGCGGAGGTTTGAAAAGAGCGGGAGCTGAGAGTCGCGGAGGTTTGAAAAGAGCGGGACCTGAGAGTCCCGGAGGTTTGAAAAGAGCGGGAGCTAAGAGTCGCAGTGGTTTGAAAAGAGCGGGAGCTGAGGCTCGCGGAGGTTTGAAAAGAGCAGGACCTGAGAGTCGCGGAGGTTTGAAAAGAGCGGGAGCTGAGAGTCGCGTAGGTTTGAAAAGAGCGTGAGCTGAGAGTCGCGGAGGTTTGAAAAGAGCTGGAGCTGAGAGTCGCGGAGTTTTGAAAAGAGCGGGAGCTGAGAGTCGCGGAGGTTTGCAAAGAGCGGGAGCTGAGAGTCGCGGAGGTTTGAAAAGAGCTGGACCTGAGAGTCGCGGAGGTTTAAAAAGAGCGGGAGCTGAGAGTCGCGGAGGTTTGAAAAGAGAGGGAGCTGAGAGTCGCGGAGGTTTGAAAAGAGCGGGAGCTGAGAGTCGCGGAGGTTTAAAAAGAGCGGGAGCTGAGAGTCGCGGCGGTTTGAAAAGAGCGGGAGCTGAGAGTCGCGGAGGTTTGAAAAGAGCTGGAGCTAAGAGTCACGGAGGTTTGAAAAGAGCGGGAGCTGAGAGTCGCGGAGGATTGAAAAGAGCGGGAGCTGAGAGTCGCGGAGGATTGAAATGAGCGGGAGCTGAGAGTTGCGGAGGTTTGAAAAGAGCGGGAGCTAAGAGTCGCAGAGGTTTGAAAAGAGCGGGAGCTGAGAGCCGCGGAGGTTTGAAAATAGCGGGAGAAGAGAGTCGCGGAGGTATGAAAAGAGCGGGAGCTTAGAGTCGCGGAGGTTTGAAAAGAGCGGGAGCTGAGAGTCGCGCATGTCTGAAAAGAGCGGGAGGCGAGAGTCGCGGAGGTTTGCAAAGAGCGGCAGCTGAGAGTTGCGGAGGATTGAAAAGAGCCGGAGCTTAGAGTCGCCGAGGTTTGAAAAGAGCGGGAGCTGAGAGTCGCGGAGGTTTGAAAAGAGCGGGAGCTGAGAGTCGCGGAGGTTTGAAAAGAGCGGGAGCTAAGAGTCGCGGAGGTTTAAAAAGAGCGGGAGCTGAGAGTCGCGGAGGTTTGAAAAGAGCGGGAGCTGAGAGTCGCGGAGTTTTGAAATGAGCGGGAGCTGAGAGTCGCGGAGGTTTGAAAAGAGCGGGTGCTGAGAGTCGGGGAGGTTATGAAAAGACCGGGAGCTAAGAGTCGCGGAGGTTTGAAAAGAGCGGGAGCTGAGAGTCGCGGAGGTTTGAAAACAGCGGGAGCTGAGAGTCGCGGAGGTTTGAAAACAGCGGGAGCTGAGAGTCGCGGAGGTTTGAAAAGAGCGGGAGCTGAGAGTCGCGGAGGTTTGAAAAGAGCGGGACCTGAGAGTCCCGGAGGTTTGAAAAGAGCGGGAGCTGAGAGTCGCGGAGGTTTCAAAAGAGCGGGAGCTGAGGCTCGCGGAGGTTTGAAAAGAGCAGGACCTGAGAGTCGCGGAGGTTTGAAAAGAGCGGGAGCTGAGAGTCGCGGAGGTTTGAAAAGAGCGTGAGCTGAGAGTCGCGGAGGTTTGAAAAGAGCGGGACCTGAGTGTCCCGGAGGTTTGAAAAGAGCGGGTGCTGTGAGTAGCGGAGATTTGAAAAGAATGGGAGCTGAGAGTCGCGGAGGTTTGAAAATAGCAGGACCTGAGAGTCGCGGAGGTTTGAAAAGAGCGGGAGCTGAGAGTCGCGGAGGTTTGAAAAGAGCGTGAGCTGAGAGTCGCGGAGGTTTGAAAAGAGCTGGAGCTGAGAGTCGCGGAGTTTTGAAAAGAGCGGGAGCTGAGAGTCGCGGAGGTTTGCAAAGAGCGGGAGCTGAGAGTCGCGGAGGTTTGAAAAGAGCTGGACCTGAGAGTCGCGGAGGTTTGAAAAGAGCGGGAGCTGAGAGTCGCGGAGGTTTGAAAAGTGAGGGAGCTGAGAGTCGCGGAGGTTTGAAAAGAGCGGGAGCTGAGAGTCGCCGAGGTTTGAAAAGAGCGGGAGCTGAGAGTCGCGGCGGTTTGAAAAGAGCGGGAGCTGAGAGTCGCGGAGGTTTGAAAAGAGCTGGAGCTAAGAGTCACGGAGGTTTGAAAAGAGCGGGAGCTGAGAGTCGCGGAGGTTTGAAAAGAGCGGGAGCTGAGAGTCGCGGAGGATTGAAATGAGCGGGAGCTGAGAGTTGCGGAGGTTTGAAAAGAGCGGGAGCTAAGAGTCGCAGAGGTTTGAAAAGAGCGGGAGCTGAGAGCCGCGGAGGTTTGAAAATAGCGGGAGAAGAGAGTCGCGGAGGTATGAAAAGAGCGGGAGCTTAGAGTCGCGGAGGTTTGAAAAGAGCGGGAGCTGAGAGTCGCGCATGTCTGAAAAGAGCGGGAGGCGAGAGTCGCGGAGGTTTGCAAAGAGCGGGAGCTGAGAGTTGCGGAGGATTGAAAAGAGCCGGAGCTGAGAGTCGCCGAGGTTTGAAAAGAGCGGGAGCTGAGAGTCGCGGAGGTTTGAAAAGAGCGGGAGCTGAGAGTCGCGGAGGTTTGAAAAGAGCGGGAGCTAAGAGTCGCGGAGGTTTAAAAAGAGCGGGAGCTGAGAGTCGCGGAGGTTTGAAAAGAGCGGGAGCTGAGAGTCGCGGAGTTTTGAAATGAGCGGGAGCTGAGAGTCGCGGAGGTTTGAAAAGAGCAGGTGCTGAGAGTCGGGGAGGTTATGAAAAGACCGGGAGCTAAGAGTCGCGGAGGTTTGAAAAGAGCGGGAGCTGAGAGTCGCGGAGGTTTGAAAACAGCGGGAGCTGAGAGTCGCGGAGGTTTGAAAACAGCGGGAGCTGAGAGTCGCGGAGGTTTGAAAAGAGCGGGACCTGAGATTCCCGGAGGTTTGAAAAGAGCGGGAGCTAAGAGTCGCAGTGGTTTGGAAAGAGCGGGAGCTGAGGCTCGCGGAGGTTTGAAAAGAGCAGGACCTGAGAGTCGCGGAGGTTTGAAAAGAGCGGGAGCTGAGAGTCGCGGAGGTTTGAAAAGAGCGTGAGCTGAGAGTCGCGGAGGTTTGAAAAGAGCGGGACCTGAGTGTCCCGGAGGTTTGAAAAGAGCGGGTGCTGTGAGTCGCGGAGATTTGAAAAGAACGGGAGCTGAGAGTCGCGGAGGTTTGAAAATAGCGTAAGCTGAGAGTCGCGGAGGTGTGAAAATAGCAGGACCTGAGAGTCGCGGAGGTTTGAAAAGAGCGGGAGCTGAGAGTCGCGGAGGTTTGAAAAGAGCTGGAGCTGAGAGTCGCGGAGTTTTGAAAAGAGCGGGAGCTGAGAGTCGCGGAGGTTTGCAAAGAGCGGGAGCTGAGAGTCGCGGAGGTTTGAAAAGAGCTGGACCTGAGAGTCGCGGAGGTTTGAAAAGAGCGGGAGCTGAGAGTCGCGGAGGTTTGAAAAGAGAGGGAGCTGAGAGTCGCGGAGGTTTGAAAAGAGCGGGACCTGAGAGTCCCGGAGGTTTGAAAAGAGCGGGAGCTGAGAGTCGCGGAGGTTTCAAAAGAGCGGGAGCTGAGGCTCGCGGACGTTTGAAAAGAGCAGGACCTGAGAGTCGCGGAGGTTTGAAAAGAGCGGGAGCTGAGAGTCGCGGAGGTTTGAAAACAGCGGGAGCTGAGAGTCGCGGAGCTTTGAAAATAGCGGGAGCTGAGAGTCGCGGAGGTTTGAAAAGAGCGGGAGCTGAGAGTCGCGGAGGTTTGAAAAGAGCGGGAGCTGAGAGTCGCGGAGTTTTGAAAAGAGCGGGAGCTGAGAGTCGCGGAGGTTTGAAAAGAGCGGGACCTGAGATTCCCGGAGGTTTGAAAAGAGCGGGAGCTAAGAGTCGCAGTGGTTTGGAAAGAGCGGGAGCTGAGGCTCGCGGAGGTTTGAAAAGAGCAGGACCTGAGAGTCGCGGAGGTTTGAAAAGAGCGGGAGCTGAGAGTCGCGGAGGTTTGAAAAGAGCGTGAGCTGAGAGTCGCGGAGGTTTGAAAAGAGCGGGACCTGAGTGTCCCGGAGGTTTGAAAAGAGCGGGTGCTGTGAGTCGCGGAGATTTGAAAAGAACGGGAGCTGAGAGTCGCGGAGGTTTGAAAATAGCGTGAGCTGAGAGTCGCGGAGGTGTGAAAATAGCAGGACCTGAGAGTCGCGGAGGTTTGAAAAGAGCATGAGCTGAGAGTCGCGGAGGTTTGAAAAGAGCTGGAGCTGAGAGTCGCGGAGTTTTGAAAAGACCGGGAGCTGAGAGTCGCGGAGGTTTGCAAAGAGCGGGAGCTGAGAGTCGCGGAGGTTTGAAAAGAGCTGGACCTGAGAGTCGCGGAGGTTTGAAAAGAGCGGGAGCTGAGAGTCGCGGAGGTTTGAAAAGAGAGGGAGCTGAGAGTCGCGGAGGTTTGAAAAGAGCGGGACCTGAGAGTCCCGGAGGTTTGAAAAGAGCGGGAGCTGAGAGTCGCGGAGGTTTCAAAAGAGCGGGAGCTGAGGCTCGCGGACGTTTGAAAAGAGCAGGACCTGAGAGTCGCGGAGGTTTGAAAAGAGCGGGAGCTGAGAGTCGCGGAGGTTTGAAAAGAGCGGTAGCTGAAAGTCGCGGAGATTTGAAAAGAGCAGGACCTGAGAGTCGCGGAGGTTTGAAAAGAGCGGGAGCTGAGAGTCGCGGAGGTTTGAAAAGAGCGGGAGGTGAGAGTTGCGGAGGTTTGAAAAGAGCGGGACCTGAGAGTCGCGGAGGTTTGAAAAGAGCGGGAGCTGAGAGTCGCGGAGGATTGAAATGAGCGGGAGCAGAGAGTTGCGGAGGTTTGAAAAGAGCGGGAGCTAAGAGTCGCAGAGGTTTGAAAAGAGCGGGAGCTGAGAGCCGCGGAGGTTTGAAAATAGCGGGAGAAGAGAGTCGCCGAGGTATGAAAAGAGCGGGAGCTTAGAGTCGCGGAGGTTTGAAAAGAGCGGGAGCTGAGAGTCGCGCATGTCTGAAAAGAGCGGGAGGCGAGAGTCGCGGAGGTTTGCAAAGAGCGGGAGCTGAGAGTTGTGGAGGATTGAAAAGAGCCGGAGCTGAGAGTCGCCGAGGTTTGAAAAGAGCGGGAGCTGAGAGTCGCGGAGATTTGAAAAGAGCGGGAGCTGAGAGTCGCGGAAGTTTGAAAAGAGCGGGAGCTAAGAGTCGCGGAGGTTTGAAAAGAGCGGGAGCTGAGAGTCGCGGAGGTTTGAAAAGAGCGGGAGCTGAGAGTCGCGGAGGTTTGAAATGAGCGGGAGCTGAGAGTCGCGGAGGTTTGAAAAGAGCGGGTGCTGAGAGTCGGGGAGGTTATGAAAAGACCGGGAGCTAAGAGTTGCGGAGGTTTGAAAAGAGCGTGAGCTGAGAGTCGCGGAGGTTTGAAAAGAGCGGGAGCTAAGAGTCGCAGTGGTTTGAAAAGAGCGGGAGCTGAGGCTCGCGGAGGTTTGAAAAGAGCAGGACCTGAGAGTCGCGGAGGTTTGAAAAGAGCGGGAGCTGAGAGTCGCGGAGGTTTGAAAAGAGCGGGACCTGAGAGTCCCGGAGGTTTGAAAAGAGCGGGAGCTAAGAGTCGCAGTGGTTTGAAAAGAGCGGGAGCTGAGGCTCGCGGAGGTTTGAAAAGAGCAGGACCTGAGAGTCGCGGAGGTTTGAAAAGAGCGGGAGCTGAGAGTCGCGTAGGTTTGAAAAGAGCGTGAGCTGAGAGTCGCGGAGGTTTGAAAAGAGCGGGACCTGAGTGTCCCGGAGGTTTGAAAAGAGCGGGTGCTGTGAGTCGCGGAGATTTGAAAAGAACGGGAGCTGAGAGTCGCGGAGGTTTGAAAATAGCGTGAGCTGAGAGTCGCGGAGGTGTGAAAATAGCAGGACCTGAGAGTCGCGGAGGTTTGAAAAGAGCGGGAGCTGAGAGTCGCGGAGGTTTGAAAAGAGCGTGAGCTGAGAGTCGCGGAGGTTTGAAAAGAGCTGGAGCTGAGAGTCGCGGAGTTTTGAAAAGAGCGGGAGCTGAGAGTCGCGGAGGTTTGCAAAGAGCGGGAGCTGAGAGTCGCGGAGGTTTGAAAAGAGCTGGAGCTGAGAGTCGCGGAGGTTTGAAAAGAGCGGGAGCTGAGAGTCGCGGAGGTTTGAAAAGAGAGGGAGCTGAGAGTCGCGGAGGTTTGAAAAGAGCGGGACCTGAGAGTCCCGGAGGTTTGAAAAGAGCGGGAGCTGAGAGTCGGGGAGGTTTCAAAAGAGCGGGAGCTGAGGCTCGCGGACGTTTGAAAAGAGCAGGCCCTGAGAGTCGCGGAGGTTTGAAAAGAGCGGGAGCTGAGAGTCGCGGAGGTTTGAAAAGAGCGGAAGCTGAAAGTCGCGGAGATTTGAAAAGAGCAGGACCTGAGAGTCGCGGAGGTTTGAAAAGAGCGGGAGCTGAGAGTCGCGGAGGTTTGAAAAGAGCGGGAGGTGAGAGTTGCGGAGGTTTGAAAAGAGCGGGACCTGAGAGTCGCGGAGGTTTGAAGAGAGCAGGAGCTGAGAGTCGCGGAGGTTTGAAAAGAGCGGGAGCTGAGCGTCGCGGAGGTTTGAAAAGAGCGGGAGCTGAGAGTCGCGGAGGTTTGAAAAGAGCGGGAGCTGAGAGTTCCGGAGGTTTGCAAAGAGCGGGAGCTGAGAGTCGCAGAGGTTTGAAAAGAGCAGGATCTGAGAGTCGCGGAGGTTTGAAAAGAGGGGGAGCTGAGAGTCGCGGAGGTTTGAAAAGAGTGGGAGCTGAGAGTCGCGGAGGTTTGAAAAGAGCGGGAGCTAAGAGTCGCAGAGGTTAGAAAAGAGCGGGAGCTGAGAGCCGCGGAGGTTTGAAAATAGCGGGAGAAGAGAGTCGCGGAGGTTTGAAAAGAGCGGGAGCTTAGAGTCGCGGAGGTTTGAAAAGAGCGGGAGCTGAGAGTCGCGCATGTCTGAAAAGAGCGGGAGGTGAGAGTCGCGGAGGTTTGAAAAGAGCGGGAGCTGAGAGTCGCGGAGGTTTCAAAAGAGCGGGAGGTGAGAGTTGCGGAGGTTTGAAAAGAGCGGGACCTGAGAGTCGCGGAGGTTTGAAGAGAGCGGGAGCTGAGAGTCGCGGAGGTTTGAAAAGAGCGGGAGCTGAGCGTCGCGGAGGTTTGATAGAGCGGGAGCTGAGAGTCGCGGAGGTTTGAAAAGAGCGGGAGCTGAGAGTCGCGGAGGTTTGAAAAGAGCGGGAGCTGAGAGTCGCGGAGTTTTGAAAAGAGCGGGAGCTGAGAGTCGCGGAGGTTTGAAAAGAGCGGGACCTGAGAGTCCCGGAGGTTTGAAAAGAGCGGGAGCTGAGAGTCGCGGAGGTTTCAAAAGAGCGGGAGCTGAGGCTCGCGGAGGTTTGAAAAGAGCAGGACCTGAGAGTCGCGGAGGTTTGAAAAGAGCGGGAGCTGAGAGTCGCGGAGGTTTGAAAAGAGCGGGAGCTGAGCGTCGCGGAGGTTTGAAAAGAGCGGGAGCTGAGAGTCGCGGAGGTTTGAAAAGAGCGGGAGCTGAGAGTCGCGGAGGTTTGCAAAGAGCGGGAGCTGAGAGTCGCGGAGGTTTGAAAAGAGCAGGACCTGAGAGTCGCGGAGGTTTGAAAAGAGGGGGAGCTGAGAGTCGCGGAGGTTTGAAAAGAGTGGGAGCTGAGAGTCGCGGAGGTTTGAAAAGAGCAGAAGATGAGAGTCGCGGAGGTTTGAAAAGAGCGGGAGCTGAGAGTCGCGGAGGTTTGAAAAGAGCGAGAGCTGAGAGTTGCGGAGGTTTGAAAAGAGCGGGAGCTAAGATTCGCAGAGGTTTGAAAAGAGCGGGAGCTGAGAGCCGCGGAGTTTTGAAAAGAGCGGGAGATGAGAGTCGCGGAGATTTGAAAAGAGCGGGAGCTTAGAGTCGCGGAGGTTTGAAAAGAGCGGGAGCTGAGAGTCGCGCATGTTTGAAATGAGCGGGAGCTGAGAGTCGCGGAGGTTTGCAAAGAGCGGGAGCAGAGAGTCGCGGAGGATTGAAAAGAGCGGGAGCTGAGAGTCGCCGAGGTTTGAAAAGAGCGGGAGCTGAGAGTCGCGGAGGTTTGAAAAGAGCGGGAGATGAGAGTCGCGGAGGTTTGAAAAGAGCTGGAGCTAAGAGTCACGGAGGTTTGAAAAGAGCGGGAGCTGAGAGTCGCGGAGGTTTGAAAAGAGCGGGAGCTGAGAGTCGCGGAGGATTGAAATGAGCGGGAGCTGAGAGTTGCGGAGGTTTGAAAAGAGCGGGAGCTAAGAGTCGCAGAGGTTTGAAAAGAGCGGGAGCTGAGAGCCGCGGAGGTTTGAAAATAACGGGAGAAGAGAGTCGCGGAGGTTTGAAAAGAGCGGGAGCTTAGAGTCGCGGAGGTTTGAAAAGAGCGGGAGCTGAGAGTCGCGCATGTCTGAAAAGAGCGGGAGGTGAGAGTCGCGGAGGTTTGCAAAGAGCGGGAGCTGAGAGTCGCGCATGTCTGAAAAGAGCGGGAGGTGAGAGTCGCGGAGGTTTGAAAAGAGCGGGAGCTGAGAGTCGCGGAGGTTTCAAAAGAGCGGGAGGTGAGAGTTGCGGAGGTTTGAAAAGAGCGGGACCTGAGAGTCGCGGAGGTTTGAAGAGAGCGGGAGCTGAGAGTCGCGGAGGTTTGAAAAGAGCGGGAGCTGAGCGTCGCGGAGGTTTGATAGAGCGGGAGCTGAGAGTCGCGGAGGTTTGAAAAGAGCGGGAGCTGAGAGTCGCGGAGGTTTGAAAAGAGCGGGAGCTGAGAGTCGCGGAGTTTTGAAAAGAGCGGGAGCTGAGAGTCGCGGAGGTTTGAAAAGAGCGGGACCTGAGAGTCCCGGAGGTTTGAAAAGAGCGGGAGCTGAGAGTCGCGGAGGTTTCAAAAGAGCGGGAGCTGAGGCTCGCGGAGGTTTGAAAAGAGCAGGACCTGAGAGTCGCGGAGGTTTGAAAAGAGCGGGAGCTGAGAGTCGCGGAGGTTTGAAAAGAGCGGGAGCTGAGCGTCGCGGAGGTTTGAAAAGAGCGGGAGCTGAGAGTCGCGGAGGTTTGAAAAGAGCGGGAGCTGAGAGTCGCGGAGGTTTGCAAAGAGCGGGAGCTGAGAGTCGCGGAGGTTTGAAAAGAGCAGGACCTGAGAGTCGCGGAGGTTTGAAAAGAGGGGGAGCTGAGAGTCGCGGAGGTTTGAAAAGAGTGGGAGCTGAGAGTCGCGGAGGTTTGAAAAGAGCAGAAGATGAGAGTCGCGGAGGTTTGAAAAGAGCGGGAGCTGAGAGTCGCGGAGGTTTGAAAAGAGCGAGAGCTGAGAGTTGCGGAGGTTTGAAAAGAGCGGGAGCTAAGATTCGCAGAGGTTTGAAAAGAGCGGGAGCTGAGAGCCGCGGAGTTTTGAAAAGAGCGGGAGATGAGAGTCGCGGAGATTTGAAAAGAGCGGGAGCTTAGAGTCGCGGAGGTTTGAAAAGAGCGGGAGCTGAGAGTCGCGCATGTTTGAAATGAGCGGGAGCTGAGAGTCGCGGAGGTTTGCAAAGAGCGGGAGCAGAGAGTCGCGGAGGATTGAAAAGAGCGGGAGCTGAGAGTCGCCGAGGTTTGAAAAGAGCGGGAGCTGAGAGTCGCGGAGGTTTGAAAAGAGCGGGAGATGAGAGTCGCGGAGGTTTGAAAAGAGCTGGAGCTAAGAGTCACGGAGGTTTGAAAAGAGCGGGAGCTGAGAGTCGCGGAGGTTTGAAAAGAGCGGGAGCTGAGAGTCGCGGAGGATTGAAATGAGCGGGAGCTGAGAGTTGCGGAGGTTTGAAAAGAGCGGGAGCTAAGAGTCGCAGAGGTTTGAAAAGAGCGGGAGCTGAGAGCCGCGGAGGTTTGAAAATAACGGGAGAAGAGAGTCGCGGAGGTTTGAAAAGAGCGGGAGCTTAGAGTCGCGGAGGTTTGAAAAGAGCGGGAGCTGAGAGTCGCGCATGTCTGAAAAGAGCGGGAGGTGAGAGTCGCGGAGGTTTGCAAAGAGCGGGAGCTGAGAGTCGCGGAGGATTGAAAAGAGCCGGAGCTGAGAGTCGCCGAGGTTTGAAAAGAGCGGGAGCTGAGAGTCGCGGAGGTTTGAAAAGAGAGGGAGCTGAGAGTCGCGGAGGTTTGAAAAGAGCGGGAGCTAAGAGTCGCGGAGGTTTGAAAAGAGCGGGAGCTGAGAGTCACGGAGGTTTGAAAAGAGCGGGAGCTGAGAGTCGCGGAGGTTTGAAATGAGCGGAGCTGAGAGTCGCGGAGGTTTGAAAAGAGCGGGTGCTGATAGTCGGGGAGGTTATGAAAAGACCGGGAGCTAAGAGTCGCGGAGGTTTGAAAAGAGCGGGAGCTGAGAGTCGCGGAGGTTTGAAAACAGCGGGAGCTGAGAGTCGCGGAGGTTTGAAAAGAGCGGGAGCTGAGAGTCGCGGAGGTTTGAAAAGAGCGGGAGCTGAGAGTCGCGGAGGTTTGAAAAGAGCGGGAGCTGAGAGTCGCGGAGGTTTGAAAAGAGCGGGAGCTGAGAGTCGCGGAGTTTAGAAAAGAGCGGGAGCTGAGAGTCGCGGAGGTTTGAAAAGAGCGGGACCTGAGAGTCCCGGAGGTTTGAAAAGAGCGGGAGCTGAGAGTCCCGGAGGTTTCAAAAGAGCGGGAGCTGAGGCTCGCGGAGGTTTGAAAAGAGCAGGACCTGAGAGTCGCGGAGGTTTGAAAAGAGCGGGAGCTGAGAGTCGCGGAGGTTTGAAAAGAGCGGGAGCTGAGAGTCGCGGAGGTTTGAAAAGAGCGGGAGCTGAGAGTCGCGGAGTTTTGAAAAGAGCGGGAGCTGAGAGCCGCGGAGGTTTGAAAAGAGCGGGACCTGAGAGTCCCGGAGGTTTGAAAAGAGCGGGAGCTAAGAGTCGCAGTGGTTTGAAAAGAGCGGGAGCTGAGGCTCGCGGAGGTTTGAAAAGAGCAGGACCTGAGAGTCGCGGAGGTTTGAAAAGAGCGGGAGCTGAGAGTCGCGGAGATTTGAAAAGAGCGTGAGCTGAGAGTCGCGGAGGTTTGAAAAGAGCGGGACCTGAGTGTCCCGGAGGTTTGAAAAGAGCGGGTGCTGTGAGTCGCGGAGATTTGAAAAGAACGGGAGCTGAGAGTCGCGGAGGTTTGAAAATAGCGTGAGCTGAGAGTCGCGGAGGTGTGAAAATAGCAGGACCTGAGAGTCGCGGAGGTTTGAAAAGAGCGGGAGCTGAGAGTCGCGGAGGTTTGAAAAGAGCGTGAGCTGAGAGTCGCGGAGGTTTGAAAAGAGCTGGAGCTGAGAGTCGCGGAGGTTTGAAAAGAGCTGGAGCTGAGAGTCGCGGAGGTTTGAAAAGACCGGGAGCTGAGAGTCGTGGAGGTTTGAAAAGAGAGGGAGCTGAGAGTCGCGGAGGTTTGAAAAGAGCGGAACTGAGAGTCCCGGAGGTTTGAAAAGAGCGGGAGCTGAGAGTCGCGGAGGTTTCAAAAGAGCGGGAGCTGAGGCTCGCGGACGTTTGAAAAGAGCAGGACCTGAGAGTCGCGGAGGTTTGAAAAGAGCGGGAGCTGAGAGTCGCGGAGGTTTGAAAAGAGCGGGAGGTGAGAGTTGCGGAGGTTTGAAAAGAGCGGGAGCTGAGGCTCGCGGACGTTTGAAAAGAGCAGGACCTGAGAGTCGCGGAGGTTTGAAAAGAGCGGGAGCTGAGAGTCGCGGAGGTTTGAAAAGAGCGGGAGCTGAAAGTCGCGGAGATTTGAAAAGAGCAGGACCTGAGAGTCGCGGAGGTTTGAAAAGAGCGGGAGCTGAGAGTCGCGGAGGTTTGAAAAGAGCGGGAGGTGAGAGTTGCGGAGGTTTGAAAAGAGCGGGACCTGAGAGTCGCGGAGGTTTGAAGAGAGCGGGAGCTGAGAGTCGCGGAGGTTTGAAAAGAGCGGGAGCTGAGCGTCGCGGAGGTTTGAAAAGAGCGGGAGCTGAGAGTCGCGGAGGTTTGAAAAGTGCGGGAGCTGAGAGTTCCGGAGGTTTGCAAAGAGCGGGAGCTGAGAGTCGCAGAGGTTTGAAAAGAGCAGGATCTGAGAGTCGCGGAGGTTTGAAAAGAGGGGGAGCTGAGAGTCGCAGAGGTTTGAAAAGAGTGGGATCTGAGAGTCGCGGAGGTTTGAAAAGAACGGGAGCTAAGAGTCGCAGAGGTTTGAAAAGAGCGGGAGCTGAGAGCCGCGGAGGTTTAAAAATAGCGGGAGAAGAGAGTCGCGGAGGTTTGAAAAGAGCGGGAGCTTAGAGTCGCGGAGGTTTGAAAAGAGCGGGAGCTGAGAGTCGCGGAGGTTTCAAAAGAGCGGGAGGTGAGAGTTGCGGAGGTTTGAAAAGAGCGGGACCTGAGAGTCGCGGAGGTTTGAAGAGAGCGGGAGCTGAGAGTCGCGGAGGTTTGAAAAGAGCGGGAGCTGAGCGTCGCGGAGGTTTGAAAAGAGCGGGAGCTGAGAGTCGCGGAGGTTTGAAAAGAGCGGGAGAGGAGAGTCGCGGAGGTTTGAAAAGAGCGGGAGCTGAGAGTCGCGGAGTTTTGAAAAGAGCGGGAGCTGAGAGTCGCGGAGGTTTGAAAAGAGCGGGAGCTGAGAGTCGCGGAGTTTTGAAAAGATCGGGAGCTGAGAGTCGCGGAGGTTTGAAAAGAGCGGGAGCTGAGAGTCGCGGAGGTTTCAAAAGAGCGGGAGCTGAGGCTCGCGGAGGTTTGAAAAGAGCAGGACCTGAGAGTCGCGGAGGTTTGAAAAGAGCGGGAGCTGAGAGTCGCGGAGGTTTGAAAAGAGAGGGAGCTGAGCGTCGCGGAGGTTTGAAAAGAGAGGGAGCTGAGAGTCGCGGAGGTTTGAAAAGAGCGGGACCTGAGAGTCCCGGAGGTTTGAAAAGAGCGGGAGCTGAGAGTCGCGGAGGTTTCAAAAGAGCGGGAGCTGAGGCTCGCGGACGTTTGAAAAGAGCAGGACCTGAGAGTCGCGGAGGTTTGAAAAGAGCGGGAGCTGAGAGTCGCGGAGGTATGAAAAGAGCGGGAGCTGAAAGTCGCGGAGATTTGAAAAGAGCAGGACCTGAGAGTCGCGGAGGTTTGAAAAGAGCGGGAGCTGAGAGTCGCGGAGGTTTGAAAAGAGCGGGAGGTGAGAGTTGCGGAGGTTTGAAAAGAGCGGGACCTGAGAGTCGCGGAGGTTTGAAGAGAGCGGGAGCTGAGAGTCGCGGAGGTTTGAAAAGAGCGGGAGCTGAGCGTCGCGGAGGTTTGAAAAGAGCGGGAGCTGAGAGTCGCGGAGGTTTGAAAAGAGCGGGAGCTGAGAGTTCCGGAGGTTTGCAAAGAGCGGGAGCTGAGAGTCGCAGAGGTTTGAAAAGAGCAGGATCTGAGAGTCGCGGAGGTTTGAAAAGAGGGGGAGCTGAGAGTCGCGGAGGTTTGAAAAGAGTGGGAGCTGAGAGTCGCGGAGGTTTGAAAAGAGCGGGAGCTAAGAGTCGCAGAGGTTTGAAAAGAGCGGGAGCTGAGAGCCGCGGAGGTTTGAAAATAGCGGGAGAAGAGAGTCGCGGAGGTTTGAAAAGAGCGGGAGCGTAGAGTCGCGGAGGTTTGAAAAGAGCGGGAGCTGAGAGTCGCGCATGTCTGAAAAGAGCGGGAGGTGAGAGTCGCGGAGGTTTGAAAAGAGCGGGAGCTGAGAGTCGCGGAGGTTTCAAAAGAGCGGGAGGTGAGAGTTGCGGAGGTTTGAAAAGAGCGGGACCTGAGAGTCGCGGAGGTTTGAAGAGAGCGGGAGCTGAGAGTCGCGGAGGTTTGAAAAGAGCGGGAGCTGAGCGTCGCGGAGGTTTGAAAAGAGCGGGAGCTGAGAGTCGCGGAGGTTTGAAAAGAGCGGGAGGTGAGAGTCGCGTAGGTTTGAAAAGAGCGGGAGCTGAGAGTCGCGGAGTTTTGAAAAGAGCGGGAGCTGAGAGTCGCGGAGGTTTGAAAAGAGCGGGACCTGAGAGTCCCGGAGGTTTGAAAAGAGCGGGAGCTGAGAGTCACGGAGGTTTCAAAAGAGCGGGAGCTGAGGCTCGCGGAGGTTTGAAAAGAGCAGGACCTGAGAGTAGCGGAGGTTTGAAAAGAGCGGGAGCTGAGAGTCGCGGAGGTTTGAAAAGAGCGGGAGCTGAGCTTCGCTGAGGTTTGAAAAGAGCGGGAGCTGAGAGTCGCGGAGATTTGAAAAGAGCGGGAGCTGAGAGTCGCGGAGGTTTGCAAAGAGCGGGAGCTGAGAGTCGCGGAGGTTTGAAAAGAGCAGGACCTGAGAGTCGCGGAGGTTTGAAAAGAGGGGGAGCTGAGAGTCGCGGAGGTTTGAAAAGAGTGGGAGCTGAGAGTCGCGGAGGTTTGAAAAGAGCGGGAGATGAGAGTCGCGGAGGTTTGAAAAGAGCGGGAGCTGAGAGTCGCGGAGGTTTGAAAAGAGCGAGAGCTGAGAGTTGCGGAGGTTTGAAAAGAGCGGGAGCTAAGATTCGCAGAGGTTTGAAAAGAGCGGGAGCTGAGAGCCGCGGAGTTTTGAAAAGAGCGGGAGATGAGAGTCGCGGAGGTTTGAAAAGATCGGGAGCTTAGAGTCGCGGAGGTTTGAAAAGAGCGGGAGCTGAGAGTCGCGCATGTTTGAAATGAGCGGGAGCTGAGAGTCGCGGAGGTTTGCAAAGAGCGGGAGCTGAGAGTCGCGGAGGATTGAAAAGAGCGGGAGCTGAGAGTCGCCGAGGTTTGAAAAGAGCGGGAGCTGAGAGTCGCGGAGGTTTGAAAAGAGCGGGAGCTGAGAGTCGCGGAGGTTTGAAAAGAGCTGGAGCTAAGAGTCACGGAGGTTTGAAAAGAGCGGGAGCTGAGAGTCGCGGAGGTTTGAAAAGAGCGGGAGCTGAGAGTCGCGGAGGATTGAAATGAGCGGGAGCTGAGAGTTGCGGAGGTTTGAAAAGAGCGGGAGCTAAGAGTCGCAGAGGTTTGAAAAGAGCGGGAGCTGAGAGCCGCGGAGGTTTGAAAATAGCGGGAGAAGAGAGTCGCGGAGGTTTGAAAAGAGCGGGAGCTTAGAGTCGCGGAGGTTTGAAAAGAGCGGGAGCTGAGAGTCGCGCATGTCTGAAAAGAGCGGGAGGTGAGAGTCGCGGAGGTTTGCAAAGAGCGGGAGCTGAGAGTCGCGGAGGATTGAAAAGAGCCGGAGCTGAGAGTCGCCGAGGTTTGAAAAGAGCGGGAGCTGAGAGTCGCGGAGGTTTGAAAAGAGCGGGAGCTGAGAGTCGCGGAGGTTTGAAAAGAGCGGGAGCTAAGAGTCGCGGAGGTTTGAAAAGAGCGGGAGCTGAGAGTCGCGGAGGTTTGAAAAGAGCGGGAGCTGAGAGTCGCGGAGGTTTGAAATGAGCGGGAGCTGAGAGTCGCGGAGGTTTGAAAAGAGCGGGTGCTGAGAGTCGGGGAGGTTATGAAAAGACCGGGAGCTAAGAGTCGCGGAGGTTTGAAAAGAGCGGGAGCTGAGAGTCGCGGAGGTTTGAAAAGAACGGGAGCTGAGAGTCGCGGAGTTTTGAAAAGAGCGGGAGCTGAGAGTCGCGGAGGTTTGAAAAGAGCGGGAGCTGAGAGTCGCGGAGTTTTGAAAAGAGCGGGAGCTGAGAGTCGCGGAGGTTTGAAAAGAGCGGGACCTGAGAGTCCCGGAGGTTTGAAAAGAGCGGGAGCTGAGGGTCGCGGAGGTTTCAAAAGAGCGGGAGCTGAGGCTCGCGGAGGTTTGAAAAGAGCAGGACCTGAGAGTCGCGGAGGTTTGAAAAGAGCGGGAGCTGAGAGTCGCGGAGGTTTGAAAAGAGCGGGAGCTGAGCGTCGCGGAGGTTTGAAAAGAGCGGGAGCTGAGAGTCGCGGAGGTTTTAAAAGAGCTGGAGCTGAGAGTCGCGGAGGTTTGCAAAGAGCCGGAGCTGAGAGTCGCGGAGGTTTGAAAAGAGGGGGAGCTGAGAGTCGCGGAGGTTTGAAAAGAGTGGGAGCTGAGAGTCGCGGAGGTTTGAAAAGAGCGGGAGATGAGAGTCGCGGAGGTTTGAAAAGAGCGGGAGCTGAGAGTCGCGGAGGTTTGAAAAGAGCGAGAGCTGAGAGTTGCGGAGGTTTGAAAAGAGCGGGAGCTAAGATTCGCAGAGGTTTGAAAAGAGCGGGAGCTGAGAGCCGCGGAGTTTTGAAAAGAGCGGGAGATGAGAGTCGCGGAGGTTTGAAAAGAGCGGGAGCTTAGAGTCGCGGAGGTTTGAAAAGAGCGGGAGCTGAGAGTCGCGCATGTTTGAAATGAGCGGGAGCTGAGAGTCGCGGAGGTTTGCAAAGAGCGGGAGCTGAGAGTCGCGGAGGATTGAAAAGAGCGGGAGCTGAGAGTCGCCGAGGTTTGAAAAGAGCGGGAGCTGAGAGTCGCGGAGGTTTGAAAAGAGCGGGAGCTGAGAGTCGCGGAGGTTTGAAAAGAGCTGGAGCTAAGAGTCACGGAGGTTATGAAAAGAGCGGGAGCTGAGAGTCGCGGAGGTTTGAAAAGAGCGGGAGCTGAGAGTCGCGGAGGATTGAAATGAGCGGGATCTGAGAGTTGCGGAGGTTTGAAAAGAGCGGGAGCTAAGAGTCGCAGAGGTTTGAAAAGAGCGGGAGCTGAGAGCCGCGGAGGTTTGAAAATAGCGGGAGAAGAGAGTCGCGGAGGTTTGAAAAGAGCGGGAGCTTAGAGTCGCGGAGGTTTGAAAAGAGCGGGAGCTGAGAGTCGCGCATGTCTGAAAAGAGCGGGAGGTGAGAGTCGCGGAGGTTTGCAAAGAGCGGGAGCTGAGAGTCGCGGAGGATTGAAAAGAGCCGGAGCTGAGAGTCGCCGAGGTTTGAAAAGAGCGGGAGCTGAGAGTCGCGGAGGTTTGAAAAGAGCGGGAGCTGAGAGTCGCGGAGATTTGAAAAGAGCGGGAGCTAAGAGTCGCGGAGGTTTGAAAAGAGCGGGAGCTGAGAGTCGCGGAGGTTTGAAAAGAGCGGGAGCTGAGAGTCGCGGAGGTTTGAAATGAGCGGGAGCTGAGAGTCGCGGAGGTTTGAAAAGAGCGGGTGCTGAGAGTCGGGGAGGTTATGAAAAGACCGGGAGCTAAGAGTCGCGGAGGTTTGAAAAGAGCGGGAGCTGAGAGTCGCGGAGGTTTGAAAAGAACGGGAGCTGAGAGTCGCGGAGTTTTGAAAAGAGCGGGAGCTGAGAGTCGCGGAGGTTTGAAAAGAGCGGGAGCTGAGAGTCGCGGAGTTTGGAAAAGACCGGGAGCTGAGAGTCGCGGAGGTTTGAAAAGAGCGGGACCTGAGAGTCCCGGAGGTTTGAAAAGAGCGGGAGCTGAGGGTCGCGGAGGTTTCAAAAGAGCGGGAGCTGAGGCTCGCGGAGGTTTGAAAAGAGCAGGACCTGAGAGTCGCGGAGGTTTGAAAAGAGCGGGAGCTGAGAGTCGCGGAGGTTTGAAAAGAGCGGGAGCTGAGCGTCGCGGAGGTTTGAAAAGAGCGGGAGCTGAGAGTCGCGGAGGTTTTAAAAGAGCTGGAGCTGAGAGTCGCGGAGGTTTGCAAAGAGCCGGAGCTGAGAGTCGCGGAGGTTTGAAAAGAGCAGGACCTGAGAGTCGCGGAGGTTTGAAAAGAGGGGGAGCTGAGAGTCGCGGAGGTTTGAAAAGAGTGGGAGCTGAGAGTCGCGGAGGTTTGAAAAGAGCGGGAGCTGAGAGTCGCGGAGGTTTGAAAAGAGCGAGAGCTGAGAGTTGCGGAGGTTTGAAAAGAGCGGGACCTGAGAGTCGCGGAGGTTTGAAAAGAGCGGGACCTGAGAGTCGCGGAGGTTTCAAAAGAGCGGGAGCTGAGGTCGCGGAGGTTTGAAAAGAGCAGGACCTGAGAGTCGCGGAGGTTTGAAAAGAGCGGGAGCTGAGAGTCGCGGAGGTTTGAAAAGAGCGGGAGCTGAGCGTCGCGGAGGTTTGAAAAGAGAGGGAGCTGAGAGTCGCGGAGGTTTGAAAAGAGCGGGACCTGAGAGTCCCGGAGGTTTGAAAAGAGCGGGAGCTGAGAGTCGCGGAGGTTTCAAAAGAGCGGGAGCTGAGGCTCGCGGACGTTTGAAAAGAGCAGGACCTGAGAGTCGCGGAGGTTTGAAAAGAGCGGGAGCTGAGAGTCGCGGAGGTTTGAAAAGAGCGGGAGCTGAAAGTCGCGGAGATTTGAAAAGAGCAGGACCTGAGAGTCGCGGAGGTTTGAAAAGAGCGGGAGCTGAGAGTCGCGGAGGTTTGAAAAGAGCGGGAGGTGAGAGTTGCGGAGGTTTGAAAAGAGCGGGACCTGAGAGTCGCGGATGTTTGAAGAGAGCGGGAGCTGAGAGTCGCGGAGGTTTGAAAAGAGCGGGAGCTGAGCGTCGCGGAGGTTTGAAAAGAGCGGGAGCTGAGAGTCGCGGAGGTTTGAAAAGAGCGTGAGCTGAGAGTTCCGGAGGTTTGCAAAGAGCGGGAGCTGAGAGTCGCAGAGGTTTGAAAAGAGCAGGATCTGAGAGTCGCGGAGGTTTGAAAAGAGGGGGAGCTGAGAGTCGCGGAGGTTTGAAAAGAGTGGGAGCTGAGAGTCGCGGAGGTTTGAAAAGAGCGGGAGCTTAGAGTCGCGGAGGTTTGAAAAGAGCGGGAGCTGAGAGTCGCGCATGTCTGAAAAGAGCGGGAGGTGAGAGTCACGGAGGTTTGAAAAGAGCGGGAGCTGAGAGTCGCGGAGGTTTCAAAAGAGCGGGAGGTGAGAGTTGCGGAGGTTTGAAAAGAGCGGGACCTGAGAGTCGCGGAGGTTTGAAGAGAGCGGGAGCTGAGAGTCGCGGAGGTTTGAAAAGAGCGGGAGCTGAGCGTCGCGGAGGTTTGAAAAGAGCGGGAGCTGAGAGTCGCGGAGGTTTGAAAAGAGCGGGAGCTGAGAGTCGCGGAGGTTTGAAAAGAGCGGGAGCTGAGAGTCGCGGAGTTTTGAAAAGAGCGGGAGCTGAGAGTCGCGGAGGTTTGAAAAGAGCGGCACCTGAGAGTCCCGGAGGTTTGAAAAGAGCGGGAGCTGAGAGTCGCGGAGGTTTCAAAAGAGCGGGAGCTGACGCTCCCGGAGGTTTGAAAAGAGCAGGACCTGAGAGTAGCGGAGGTTTGAAAAGAGCGGGAGCTGAGAGTCGCGGAGGTTTGAAAAGAGCGGGAGCTGAGCTTCGCGGAGGTTTGTAAAGAGCGGGAGCTGAGAGTCGCGGAGGTTTGAAAAGAGCGGGAGCTGAGAGTCGCGGAGGTTTGCAAAGAGCGGGAGCTGAGAGTCGCGGAGGTTTGAAAAGATCGGGAGCTGAGAGTCGCGGAGGTTTGAAAAGAGCGGGACCTGAGAGTCCCGGAGGTTTGAAAAGAGCGGGAGCTGAGAGTCGCGGAGGTTTCAAAAGAGCGGGAGCTGAGGCTCGCGGAGGTTTGAAAAGAGCAGGACCTGAGAGTCGCGGAGGTTTGAAAAGAGCGGGAGCTGAGAGTCGCGGAGGTTTGAAAAGAGCGGGACCTGAGTGTCGCGGAGGTTTGAAAAGAGAGGGAGCTGAGAGTCGCGGAGGTTTGAAAAGAGCGGGACCTGAGAGTCCCGGAGGTTTGAAAAGAGCGGGAGCTGAGAGTCGCGGAGGTTTCAAAAGAGCGGGAGCTGAGGCTCGCGGACGTTTGAAAAGAGCAGGACCTGAGAGTCGCGGAGGTTTGAAAAGAGCGGGAGCTGAGAGTCGCGGAGGTTTGAACAGAGCGGGAGCTGAAAGTCGCGGAGATTTGAAAAGAGCAGGACCTGAGAGTCGCGGAGGTTTGAAAAGAGCGGGAGCTGAGAGTCGCGGATGTTTGAAAAGAGCGGGAGGTGAGAGTTGCGGAGGTTTGAAAAGAGCGGGACCTGAGAGTCGCGGAGGTTTGAAGAGAGCGGGAGCTGAGAGTCGCGGAGGTTTGAAAAGAGCGGGAGCTGAGCGTCGCGTAGGTTTGAAAAGAGCGGGAGCTGAGAGTCGCGGAGGTTTGAAAAGAGCGGGAGCTGAGAGTTCCGGAGGTTTGCAAAGAGCGGGAGCTGAGAGTCGCAGAGGTTTGAAAAGAGCAGGATCTGAGAGTCGCGGAGGTTTGAAAAGAGGGGGAGCTGAGAGTCGCGGAGGTTTGAAAAGAGTGGGAGCTGAGAGTCGCGGAGGTTTGAAAAGAGCGGGAGCTAAGAGTCGCAGAGGTTTGAAAAGAGCGGGAGCTGAGAGCCGCGGAGGTTTGAAAATAGCGGGAGAAGAGAGTCGCGGAGGTTTGAAAAGAGCGGGAGCTTAGAGTCGCGGAGGTTTGAAAAGAGCGGGAGCTGAGAGTCGCGCATGTCTGAAAAGAGCGGGAGGTGAGAGTCGCGGAGGTTTGAAAAGAGCGGGAGCTGAGAGTCGCGGAGTTTTGAAAAGAGCGGGAGATGAGAGTCGCGGAGGTTTGAAAAGAGCGGGAGCTTAGAGTCGCGGAGGTTTGAAAAGAGCGGGAGCTGAGAGTCGCGCATGTTTGAAATGAGCGGGAGCTGAGAGTCGCGGAGGTTTGCAAAGAGCGGGAGCAGAGAGTCGCGGAGGATTGAAAAGAGCGGGAGCTGAGAGTCGCCGAGGTTTGAAAAGAGCGGGAGCTGAGAGTCGCGGAGGTTTGAAAAGAGCGGGAGCTGAGAGTCGCGGAGGTTTGAAAAGAGCTGGAGCTAAGAGTCACGGAGGTTTGAAAAGAGCGGGAGCTGAGAGTCGCGGAGGTTTGAAAAGAGCGGGAGCTGAGAGTCGCGGAGGATTGAAATGAGCGGGAGCTGAGAGTTGCGGAGGTTTGAAAAGAGCGGGAGCTAAGAGTCGCAGAGGTTTGAAAAGAGCGGGAGCTGAGAGCCGCGGAGGTTTGAAAATAGCGGGAGAAGAGAGTCGCGGAGGTTTGAAAAGAGCGGGAGCTTAGAGTCGCGGAGGTTTGAAAAGAGCGGGAGCTGAGAGTCGCGCATGTCTGAAAAGAGCGGGAGGTGAGAGTCGCGGAGGTTTGCAAAGAGCGGGAGCTGAGAGTCGCGGAGGATTGAAAAGAGCCGGAGCTGAGAGTCGCCGAGGTTTGAAAAGAGCGGGAGCTGAGAGTCGCGGAGGTTTGAAAAGAGCGGGAGCTGAGAGTCGCGGAGGTTTGAAAAGAGCGGGAGCTAAGAGTCGCGGAGGTTTGAAAAGAGCGGGAGCTGAGAGTCGCGGAGGTTTGAAAAGAGCGGGAGCTGAGAGTCGCGGAGGTTTGAAATGAGCGGGAGCTGAGAGTCGCGGAGGTTTGCAAAGAGCGGGAGCTGAGAGTCGCGGAGGATTGAAAAGAGCCGGAGCTGAGAGTCGCCGAGGTTTGAAAAGAGCGGGAGCTGAGAGTCGCGGAGGTTTGAAAAGAGCGGGAGCTGAGAGTCGCGGAGGTTTGAAAAGAGCGGGAGCTAAGAGTCGCGGAGGTTTGAAAAGAGCGGGAGCTGAGAGTCGCGGAGGTTTGAAAAGAGCGGGAGCTGAGAGTCGCGGAGGTTTGAAATGAGCGGGAGCTGAGAGTCGCGGAGGTTTGAAAAGAGCGGGTGCTGAGAGTCGGGGAGGTTATGAAAAGACCGGGAGCTAAGAGTCGCGGAGGTTTGAAAAGAGCGGGAGCTGAGAGTCGCGGAGGTTTGAAAAGAACGGGAGCTGAGAGTCGCGGAGTTTTGAAAAGAGCGGGAGCTGAGAGTCGCGGAGGTTTGAAAAGAGCGGGAGCTGAGAGTCGCGGAGTTTTGAAAAGAGCGGGAGCTGAGAGTCGCGGAGGTTTGAAAAGAGCGGGACCTGAGAGTCCCGGAGGTTTGAAAAGAGCGGGAGCTGAGGGTCGCGGAGGTTTCAAAAGAGCGGGAGCTGAGGCTCGCGGAGGTTTGAAAAGAGCAGGACCTGAGAGTCGCGGAGGTTTGAAAAGAGCGGGAGCTGAGAGTCGCGGAGGTTTGAAAAGAGCGGGAGCTGAGCGTCGCGGAGGTTTGAAAAGAGCGGGAGCTGAGAGTCGCGGAGGTTTTAAAAGAGCTGGAGCTGAGAGTCGCGGAGGTTTGCAAAGAGCCGGAGCTGAGAGTCGCGGAGGTTTGAAAAGAGGGGGAGCTGAGAGTCGCGGAGGTTTGAAAAGAGTGGGAGCTGAGAGTCGCGGAGGTTTGAAAAGAGCGGGAGATGAGAGTCGCGGAGGTTTGAAAAGAGCGGGAGCTGAGAGTCGCGGAGGTTTGAAAAGAGCGAGAGCTGAGAGTTGCGGAGGTTTGAAAAGAGCGGGAGCTAAGATTCGCAGAGGTTTGAAAAGAGCGGGAGCTGAGAGCCGCGGAGTTTTGAAAAGAGCGGGAGATGAGAGTCGCGGAGGTTTGAAAAGAGCGGGAGCTTAGAGTCGCGGAGGTTTGAAAAGAGCGGGAGCTGAGAGTCGCGCATGTTTGAAATGAGCGGGAGCTGAGAGTCGCGGAGGTTTGCAAAGAGCGGGAGCTGAGAGTCGCGGAGGATTGAAAAGAGCGGGAGCTGAGAGTCGCCGAGGTTTGAAAAGAGCGGGAGCTGAGAGTCGCGGAGGTTTGAAAAGAGCGGGAGCTGAGAGTCGCGGAGGTTTGAAAAGAGCTGGAGCTAAGAGTCACGGAGGTTATGAAAAGAGCGGGAGCTGAGAGTCGCGGAGGTTTGAAAAGAGCGGGAGCTGAGAGTCGCGGAGGATTGAAATGAGCGGGAGCTGAGAGTTGCGGAGGTTTGAAAAGAGCGGGAGCTAAGAGTCGCAGAGGTTTGAAAAGAGCGGGAGCTGAGAGCCGCGGAGGTTTGAAAATAGCGGGAGAAGAGAGTCGCGGAGGTTTGAAAAGAGCGGGAGCTTAGAGTCGCGGAGGTTTGAAAAGAGCGGGAGCTGAGAGTCGCGCATGTCTGAAAAGAGCGGGAGGTGAGAGTCGCGGAGGTTTGCAAAGAGCGGGAGCTGAGAGTCGCGGAGGATTGAAAAGAGCCGGAGCTGAGAGTCGCCGAGGTTTGAAAAGAGCGGGAGCTGAGAGTCGCGGAGGTTTGAAAAGAGCGGGAGCTGAGAGTCGCGGAGGTTTGAAAAGAGCGGGAGCTAAGAGTCGCGGAGGTTTGAAAAGAGCGGGAGCTGAGAGTCGCGGAGGTTTGAAAAGAGCGGGAGCTGAGAGTCGCGGAGGTTTGAAATGAGCGGGAGCTGAGAGTCGCGGAGGTTTGAAAAGAGCGGGTGCTGAGAGTCGGGGAGGTTATGAAAAGACCGGGAGCTAAGAGTCGCGGAGGTTTGAAAAGAGCGGGAGCTGAGAGTCGCGGAGGTTTGAAAAGAACGGGAGCTGAGAGTCGCGGAGTTTTGAAAAGAGCGGGAGCTGAGAGTCGCGGAGGTTTGAAAAGAGCGGGAGCTGAGAGTCGCGGAGTTTGGAAAAGAGCGGGAGCTGAGAGTCGCGGAGGTTTGAAAAGAGCGGGACCTGAGAGTCCCGGAGGTTTGAAAAGAGCGGGAGCTGAGGGTCGCGGAGGTTTCAAAAGAGCGGGAGCTGAGGCTCGCGGAGGTTTGAAAAGAGCAGGACCTGAGAGTCGCGGAGGTTTGAAAAGAGCGGGAGCTGAGAGTCGCGGAGGTTTGAAAAGAGCGGGAGCTGAGCGTCGCGGAGGTTTGAAAAGAGCGGGAGCTGAGAGTCGCGGAGGTTTTAAAAGAGCTGGAGCTGAGAGTCGCGGAGGTTTGCAAAGAGCCGGAGCTGAGAGTCGCGGAGGTTTGAAAAGAGCAGGACCTGAGAGTCGCGGAGGTTTGAAAAGAGGGGGAGCTGAGAGTCGCGGAGGTTTGAAAAGAGTGGGAGCTGAGAGTCGCGGAGGTTTGAAAAGAGCGGGAGCTGAGAGTCGCGGAGGTTTGAAAAGAGCGAGAGCTGAGAGTTGCGGAGGTTTGAAAAGAGCGGGACCTGAGAGTCGCGGAGGTTTGAAAAGAGCGGGACCTGAGAGTCGCGGAGGTTTCAAAAGAGCGGGAGCTGAGGTCGCGGAGGTTTGAAAAGAGCAGGACCTGAGAGTCGCGGAGGTTTGAAAAGAGCGGGAGCTGAGAGTCGCGGAGGTTTGAAAAGAGCGGGAGCTGAGCGTCGCGGAGGTTTGAAAAGAGAGGGAGCTGAGAGTCGCGGAGGTTTGAAAAGAGCGGGACCTGAGAGTCCCGGAGGTTTGAAAAGAGCGGGAGCTGAGAGTCGCGGAGGTTTCAAAAGAGCGGGAGCTGAGGCTCGCGGACGTTTGAAAAGAGCAGGACCTGAGAGTCGCGGAGGTTTGAAAAGAGCGGGAGCTGAGAGTCGCGGAGGTTTGAAAAGAGCGGGAGCTGAAAGTCGCGGAGATTTGAAAAGAGCAGGACCTGAGAGTCGCGGAGGTTTGAAAAGAGCGGGAGCTGAGAGTCGCGGAGGTTTGAAAAGAGCGGGAGGTGAGAGTTGCGGAGGTTTGAAAAGAGCGGGACCTGAGAGTCGCGGATGTTTGAAGAGAGCGGGAGCTGAGAGTCGCGGAGGTTTGAAAAGAGCGGGAGCTGAGCGTCGCGGAGGTTTGAAAAGAGCGGGAGCTGAGAGTCGCGGAGGTTTGAAAAGAGCGTGAGCTGAGAGTTCCGGAGGTTTGCAAAGAGCGGGAGCTGAGAGTCGCAGAGGTTTGAAAAGAGCAGGATCTGAGAGTCGCGGAGGTTTGAAAAGAGGGGGAGCTGAGAGTCGCGGAGGTTTGAAAAGAGTGGGAGCTGAGAGTCGCGGAGGTTTGAAAAGAGCGGGAGCTTAGAGTCGCGGAGGTTTGAAAAGAGCGGGAGCTGAGAGTCGCGCATGTCTGAAAAGAGCGGGAGGTGAGAGTCACGGAGGTTTGAAAAGAGCGGGAGCTGAGAGTCGCGGAGGTTTCAAAAGAGCGGGAGGTGAGAGTTGCGGAGGTTTGAAAAGAGCGGGACCTGAGAGTCGCGGAGGTTTGAAGAGAGCGGGAGCTGAGAGTCGCGGAGGTTTGAAAAGAGCGGGAGCTGAGCGTCGCGGAGGTTTGAAAAGAGCGGGAGCTGAGAGTCGCGGAGGTTTGAAAAGAGCGGGAGCTGAGAGTCGCGGAGGTTTGAAAAGAGCGGGAGCTGAGAGTCGCGGAGTTTTGAAAAGAGCGGGAGCTGAGAGTCGCGGAGGTTTGAAAAGAGCGGCACCTGAGAGTCCCGGAGGTTTGAAAAGAGCGGGAGCTGAGAGTCGCGGAGGTTTCAAAAGAGCGGGAGCTGACGCTCCCGGAGGTTTGAAAAGAGCAGGACCTGAGAGTAGCGGAGGTTTGAAAAGAGCGGGAGCTGAGAGTCGCGGAGGTTTGAAAAGAGCGGGAGCTGAGCTTCGCGGAGGTTTGTAAAGAGCGGGAGATGAGAGTCGCGGAGGTTTGAAAAGAGCGGGAGCTGAGAGTCGCGGAGGTTTGCAAAGAGCGGGAGCTGAGAGTCGCGGAGGTTTGAAAAGATCGGGAGCTGAGAGTCGCGGAGGTTTGAAAAGAGCGGGACCTGAGAGTCCCGGAGGTTTGAAAAGAGCGGGAGCTGAGAGTCGCGGAGGTTTCAAAAGAGCGGGAGCTGAGGCTCGCGGAGGTTTGAAAAGAGCAGGACCTGAGAGTCGCGGAGGTTTGAAAAGAGCGGGAGCTGAGAGTCGCGGAGGTTTGAAAAGAGCGGGACCTGAGTGTCGCGGAGGTTTGAAAAGAGAGGGAGCTGAGAGTCGCGGAGGTTTGAAAAGAGCGGGACCTGAGAGTCCCGGAGGTTTGAAAAGAGCGGGAGCTGAGAGTCGCGGAGGTTTCAAAAGAGCGGGAGCTGAGGCTCGCGGACGTTTGAAAAGAGCAGGACCTGAGAGTCGCGGAGGTTTGAAAAGAGCGGGAGCTGAGAGTCGCGGAGGTTTGAACAGAGCGGGAGCTGAAAGTCGCGGAGATTTGAAAAGAGCAGGACCTGAGAGTCGCGGAGGTTTGAAAAGAGCGGGAGCTGAGAGTCGCGGATGTTTGAAAAGAGCGGGAGGTGAGAGTTGCGGAGGTTTGAAAAGAGCGGGACCTGAGAGTCGCGGAGGTTTGAAGAGAGCGGGAGCTGAGAGTCGCGGAGGTTTGAAAAGAGCGGGAGCTGAGCGTCGCGTAGGTTTGAAAAGAGCGGGAGCTGAGAGTCGCGGAGGTTTGAAAAGAGCGGGAGCTGAGAGTTCCGGAGGTTTGCAAAGAGCGGGAGCTGAGAGTCGCAGAGGTTTGAAAAGAGCAGGATCTGAGAGTCGCGGAGGTTTGAAAAGAGGGGGAGCTGAGAGTCGCGGAGGTTTGAAAAGAGTGGGAGCTGAGAGTCGCGGAGGTTTGAAAAGAGCGGGAGCTAAGAGTCGCAGAGGTTTGAAAAGAGCGGGAGCTGAGAGCCGCGGAGGTTTGAAAATAGCGGGAGAAGAGAGTCGCGGAGGTTTGAAAAGAGCGGGAGCTTAGAGTCGCGGAGGTTTGAAAAGAGCGGGAGCTGAGAGTCGCGCATGTCTGAAAAGAGCGGGAGGTGAGAGTCGCGGAGGTTTGAAAAGAGCGGGAGCTGAGAGTCGCGGAGTTTTGAAAAGAGCGGGAGATGAGAGTCGCGGAGGTTTGAAAAGAGCGGGAGCTTAGAGTCGCGGAGGTTTGAAAAGAGCGGGAGCTGAGAGTCGCGCATGTTTGAAATGAGCGGGAGCTGAGAGTCGCGGAGGTTTGCAAAGAGCGGGAGCAGAGAGTCGCGGAGGATTGAAAAGAGCGGGAGCTGAGAGTCGCCGAGGTTTGAAAAGAGCGGGAGCTGAGAGTCGCGGAGGTTTGAAAAGAGCGGGAGCTGAGAGTCGCGGAGGTTTGAAAAGAGCTGGAGCTAAGAGTCACGGAGGTTTGAAAAGAGCGGGAGCTGAGAGTCGCGGAGGTTTGAAAAGAGCGGGAGCTGAGAGTCGCGGAGGATTGAAATGAGCGGGAGCTGAGAGTTGCGGAGGTTTGAAAAGAGCGGGAGCTAAGAGTCGCAGAGGTTTGAAAAGAGCGGGAGCTGAGAGCCGCGGAGGTTTGAAAATAGCGGGAGAAGAGAGTCGCGGAGGTTTGAAAAGAGCGGGAGCTTAGAGTCGCGGAGGTTTGAAAAGAGCGGGAGCTGAGAGTCGCGCATGTCTGAAAAGAGCGGGAGGTGAGAGTCGCGGAGGTTTGCAAAGAGCGGGAGCTGAGAGTCGCGGAGGATTGAAAAGAGCCGGAGCTGAGAGTCGCCGAGGTTTGAAAAGAGCGGGAGCTGAGAGTCGCGGAGGTTTGAAAAGAGCGGGAGCTGAGAGTCGCGGAGGTTTGAAAAGAGCGGGAGCTAAGAGTCGCGGAGGTTTGAAAAGAGCGGGAGCTGAGAGTCGCGGAGGTTTGAAAAGAGCGGGAGCTGAGAGTCGCGGAGGTTTGAAATGAGCGGGAGCTGAGAGTCGCGGAGGTTTGAAAAGAGCGGGTGCTGAGAGTCGGGGAGGTTATGAAAAGACCGGGAGCTAAGAGTCGCGGAGGTTTGAAAAGAGCGGGAGCTGAGAGTCGCGGAGGTTTGAAAAGAACGGGAGCTGAGAGTCGCGGAGTTTTGAAAAGAGCGGGAGCTGAGAGTCGCGGAGGTTTGAAAAGAGCGGGAGCTGAGAGTCGCGGAGTTTTGAAAAGAGCGGGAGCTGAGAGTCGCGGAGGTTTGAAAAGAGCGGGACCTGAGAGTCGCGGAGGTTTGAAAAGAGCGGGAGCTGAGGGTCGCGGAGGTTTCAAAAGAGCGGGAGCTGAGGCTCGCGGAGGTTTGAAAAGAGCAGGACCTGAGAGTCGCGGAGGTTTGAAAAGAGCGGGAGCTGAGAGTCGCGGAGGTTTGAAAAGAGCGGGAGCTGAAAGTCGCGGAGATTTGAAAAGAGCAGGACCTGAGAGTCGCGGAGGTTTGAAAAGTGCGGGAGCTGAGAGTCGCGGAGGTTTGAAAAGAGCGGGAGGTGAGAGTTGCGGAGGTTTGAAAAGAGCGGGACCTGAGAGTCGCGGATGTTTGAAGAGAGCGGGAGCTGAGAGTCGCGGAGGTTTGAAAAGAGCGGGAGCTGAGCGTCGCGGAGGTTTGAAAAGAGCGGGAGCTGAGAGTCGCGGAGGTTTGAAAAGAGCGTGAGCTGAGAGTTCCGGAGGTTTGCAAAGAGCGGGAGCTGAGAGTCGCAGAGGTTTGAAAAGAGCAGGATCTGAGAGTCGCGGAGGTTTGAAAAGAGGGGGAGCTGAGAGTCGCGGAGGTTTGAAAAGAGTGGGAGCTGAGAGTCGCGGAGGTTTGAAAAGAGCGGGAGCTTAGAGTCGCGGAGGTTTGAAAAGAGCGGGAGCTGAGAGTCGCGCATGTCTGAAAAGAGCGGGAGGTGAGAGTCACGGAGGTTTGAAAAGAGCGGGAGCTGAGAGTCGCGGAGGTTTCAAAAGAGCGGGAGGTGAGAGTTGCGGAGGTTTGAAAAGAGCGGGACCTGAGAGTCGCGGAGGTTTGAAGAGAGCGGGAGCTGAGAGTCGCGGAGGTTTGAAAAGAGCGGGAGCTGAGCGTCGCGGAGGTTTGAAAAGAGCGGGAGCTGAGAGTCGCGGAGGTTTGAAAAGAGCGGGAGCTGAGAGTCGCGGAGGTTTGAAAAGAGCGGGAGCTGAGAGTCGCGGAGTTTTGAAAAGAGCGGGAGCTGAGAGTCGCGGAGGTTTGAAAAGAGCGGCACCTGAGAGTCCCGGAGGTTTGAAAAGAGCGGGAGCTGAGAGTCGCGGAGGTTTCAAAAGAGCGGGAGCTGACGCTCCCGGAGGTTTGAAAAGAGCAGGACCTGAGAGTAGCGGAGGTTTGAAAAGAGCGGGAGCTGAGAGTCGCGGAGGTTTGAAAAGAGCGGGAGCTGAGCTTCGCGGAGGTTTGTAAAGAGCGGGAGCTGAGAGTCGCGGAGGTTTGAAAAGAGCGGGAGCTGAGAGTCGCGGAGGTTTGCAAAGAGCGGGAGCTGAGAGTCGCGGAGGTTTGAAAAGATCGGGAGCTGAGAGTCGCGGAGGTTTGAAAAGAGCGGGACCTGAGAGTCCCGGAGGTTTGAAAAGAGCGGGAGCTGAGAGTCGCGGAGGTTTCAAAAGAGCGGGAGCTGAGGCTCGCGGAGGTTTGAAAAGAGCAGGACCTGAGAGTCGCGGAGGTTTGAAAAGAGCGGGAGCTGAGAGTCGCGGAGGTTTGAAAAGAGCGGGACCTGAGTGTCGCGGAGGTTTGAAAAGAGAGGGAGCTGAGAGTCGCGGAGGTTTGAAAAGAGCGGGACCTGAGAGTCCCGGAGGTTTGAAAAGAGCGGGAGCTGAGAGTCGCGGAGGTTTCAAAAGAGCGGGAGCTGAGGCTCGCGGATGTTTGAAAAGAGCAGGACCTGAGAGTCGCGGAGGTTTGAAAAGAGCGGGAGCTGAGAGTCGCGGAGGTTTGAACAGAGCGGGAGCTGAAAGTCGCGGAGATTTGAAAAGAGCAGGACCTGAGAGTCGCGGAGGTTTGAAAAGAGCGGGAGCTGAGAGTCGCGGATGTTTGAAAAGAGCGGGAGGTGAGAGTTGCGGAGGTTTGAAAAGAGCGGGACCTGAGAGTCGCGGAGGTTTGAAGAGAGCGGGAGCTGAGAGTCGCGGAGGTTTGAAAAGAGCGGGAGCTGAGCGTCGCGTAGGTTTGAAAAGAGCGGGAGCTGAGAGTCGCGGAGGTTTGAAAAGAGCGGGAGCTGAGAGTTCCGGAGGTTTGCAAAGAGCGGGAGCTGAGAGTCGCAGAGGTTTGAAAAGAGCAGGATCTGAGAGTCGCGGAGGTTTGAAAAGAGGGGGAGCTGAGAGTCGCGGAGGTTTGAAAAGAGTGGGAGCTGAGAGTCGCGGAGGTTTGAAAAGAGCGGGAGCTAAGAGTCGCAGAGGTTTGAAAAGAGCGGGAGCTGAGAGCCGCGGAGGTTTGAAAATAGCGGGAGAAGAGAGTCGCGGAGGTTTGAAAAGAGCGGGAGCTTAGAGTCGCGGAGGTTTGAAAAGAGC
Organism: Scyliorhinus torazame; assembly: GCF_047496885.1. Classification (NCBI taxonomy): domain Eukaryota; kingdom Metazoa; phylum Chordata; class Chondrichthyes; order Carcharhiniformes; family Scyliorhinidae; genus Scyliorhinus; species Scyliorhinus torazame. The sequence continues at coordinate 380,382 of NW_027307877.1, read as the reverse complement.
GGGAGATGAGAGTCGCGGAGGTTTGAAAAGAGCGGGAGCTTAGAGTCGCGGAGGTTTGAAAAGAGCGGGAGCTGAGAGTCGCGCATGTTTGAAATGAGCGGGAGCTGAGAGTCGCGGAGGTTTGCAAAGAGCGGGAGCAGAGAGTCGCGGAGGATTGAAAAGAGCGGGAGCTGAGAGTCGCCGAGGTTTGAAAAGAGCGGGAGCTGAGAGTCGCGGAGGTTTGAAAAGAGCGGGAGCTGAGAGTCGCGGAGGTTTGAAAAGAGCTGGAGCTAAGAGTCACGGAGGTTTGAAAAGAGCGGGAGCTGAGAGTCGCGGAGGTTTGAAAAGAGCGGGAGCTGAGAGTCGCGGAGGATTGAAATGAGCGGGAGCTGAGAGTTGCGGAGGTTTGAAAAGAGCGGGAGCTAAGAGTCGCAGAGGTTTGAAAAGAGCGGGAGCTGAGAGCCGCGGAGGTTTGAAAATAGCGGGAGAAGAGAGTCGCGGAGGTTTGAAAAGAGCGGGAGCTTAGAGTCGCGGAGGTTTGAAAAGAGCGGGAGCTGAGAGTCGCGCATGTTTGAAATGAGCGGGAGCTGAGAGTCGCGGAGGTTTGCAAAGAGCGGGAGCAGAGAGTCGCGGAGGATTGAAAAGAGCGGGAGCTGAGAGTCGCCGAGGTTTGAAAAGAGCGGGAGCTGAGAGTCGCGGAGGTTTGAAAAGAGCGGGAGCTGAGAGTCGCGGAGGTTTGAAAAGAGCTGGAGCTAAGAGTCACGGAGGTTTGAAAAGAGCGGGAGCTGAGAGTCGCGGAGGTTTGAAAAGAGCGGGAGCTGAGAGTCGCGGAGGATTGAAATGAGCGGGAGCTGAGAGTTGCGGAGGTTTGAAAAGAGCGGGAGCTAAGAGTCGCAGAGGTTTGAAAAGAGCGGGAGCTGAGAGCCGCGGAGGTTTGAAAATAGCGGGAGAAGAGAGTCGCGGAGGTTTGAAAAGAGCGGGAGCTTAGAGTCGCGGAGGTTTGAAAAGAGCGGGAGCTGAGAGTCGCGCATGTCTGAAAAGAGCGGGAGGTGAGAGTCGCGGAGGTTTGCAAAGAGCGGGAGCTGAGAGTCGCGGAGGATTGAAAAGAGCCGGAGCTGAGAGTCGCCGAGGTTTGAAAAGAGCCGGAGCTGAGAGTCGCCGAGGTTTGAAAAGAGCGGGAGCTGAGAGTCGCGGAGGTTTGAAAAGAGCGGGAGCTAAGAGTCGCGGAGGTTTGAAAAGAGCGGGAGCTGAGAGTCGCGGAGGTTTGAAAAGAGCGGGAGCTGAGAGTCGCGGAGGTTTGAAATGAGCGGGAGCTGAGAGTCGCGGAGGTTTGAAAAGAGCGGGTGCTGAGAGTCGGGGAGGTTATGAAAAGACCGGGAGCTAAGAGTCGCGGAGGTTTGAAAAGAGCGGGAGCTGAGAGTCGCGGAGGTTTGAAAAGAACGGGAGCTGAGAGTCGCGGAGTTTTGAAAAGAGCGGGAGCTGAGAGTCGCGGAGGTTTGAAAAGAGCGGGAGCTGAGAGTCGCGGAGTTTTGAAAAGAGCGGGAGCTGAGAGTCGCGGAGGTTTGAAAAGAGCGGGACCTGAGAGTCGCGGAAGTTTGAAAAGAGCGGGAGCTGAGGGTCGCGGAGGTTTCAAAAGAGCGGGAGCTGAGGCTCGCGGAGGTTTGAAAAGAGCAGGACCTGAGAGTCGCGGAGGTTTGAAAAGAGCGGGAGCTGAGAGTCGCGGAGGTTTGAAAAGAGCGGGAGCTGAGCGTCGCGGAGGTTTGAAAAGAGCGGGAGCTGAGAGTCGCGGAGGTTTGAAAAGAGCGGGAGCTGAGAGTCGCGGAGGTTTGCAAAGAGCCGGAGCTGAGAGTCGCGGAGGTTTGAAAAGAGCAGGACCTGAGAGTCGCGGAGGTTTGAAAAGAGCGGGAGCTGAGAGTCGCGGATGTTTGAAAAGAGCGGGAGGTGAGAGTTGCGGAGGTTTGAAAAGAGCGGGACCTGAGAGTCGCGGAGGTTTGAAGAGAGCGGGAGCTGAGAGTCGCGGAGGTTTGAAAAGAGCGGGAGCTGAGCGTCGCGTAGGTTTGAAAAGAGCGGGAGCTGAGAGTTGCGGAGGTTTGAAAAGAGCGGGAGCTGAGAGTTCCGGAGGTTTGCAAAGAGCGGGAGCTGAGAGTCGCGGAGTTTTGAAAAGAGCGGGAGCTGAGAGTCGCGGAGGTTTGAAAAGAGCGGGATCTGAGAGTCGCGGAGTTTTGAAAAGAGCGGGAGCTGAGAGTCGCGGAGGTTTGAAAAGAGCGGGACCTGAGAGTCCCGGAGGTTTGAAAAGAGCGGGAGCTGAGGGTCGCGGAGGTTTCAAAAGAGCGGGAGCTGAGGCTCGCGGAGGTTTGAAAAGAGCAGGACCTGAGAGTCGCGGAGGTTTGAAAAGAGCGGGAGCTGAGAGTCGCGGAGGTTTGAAAAGAGCGGGAGCTGAGCGTCGCGGAGGTTTGAAAAGAGCGGGAGCTGAGAGTCGCGGAGGTTTTAAAAGAGCTGGAGCTGAGAGTCGCGGAGGTTTGCAAAGAGCCGGAGCTGAGAGTCGCGGAGGTTTGAAAAGAGCAGGACCTGAGAGTCGCGGAGGTTTGAAAAGAGGGGGAGCTGAGAGTCGCGGAGGTTTGAAAAGAGTGGGAGCTGAGAGTCGCGGAGGTTTGAAAAGAGCGGGAGCTGAGAGTCGCGGAGGTTTGAAAAGAGCGAGAGCTGAGAGTTGCGGAGGTTTGAAAAGAGCGGGACCTGAGAGTCGCGGAGGTTTGAAAAGAGCGGGACCTGAGAGTCGCGGAGGTTTCAAAAGAGCGGGAGCTGAGGTCGCGGAGGTTTGAAAAGAGCAGGACCTGAGAGTCGCGGAGGTTTGAAAAGAGCGGGAGCTGAGAGTCGCGGAGGTTTGAAAAGAGCGGGAGCTGAGCGTCGCGGAGGTTTGAAAAGAGAGGGAGCTGAGAGTCGCGGAGTTTTGAAAAGAGCGGGACCTGAGAGTCCCAGAGGTTTGAAAAGAGCGGGAGCTGAGAGTCGCGGAGGTTTCAAAAGAGCGGGAGCTGAGGCTCGCGGACGTTTGAAAAGAGCAGGACCTGAGAGTCGCGGAGGTTTGAAAAGAGCGGGAGCTGAGAGTCGCGGAGGTTTGAAAAGAGCGGGAGCTGAAAGTCGCGGAGATTTGAAAAGAGCAGGACCTGAGAGTCGCGGAGGTTTGAAAAGAGCGGGAGCTGAGAGTCGCGGAGGTTTGAAAAGAGCGGGAGGTGAGAGTTGCGGAGGTTTGAAAAGAGCGGGACCTGAGAGTCGCGGATGTTTGAAGAGAGCGGGAGCTGAGAGTCGCGGAGGTTTGAAAAGAGCGGGAGCTGAGCGTCGCGGAGGTTTGAAAAGAGCGGGAGCTGAGAGTCGCGGAGGTTTGAAAAGAGCGTGAGCTGAGAGTTCCGGAGGTTTGCAAAGAGCGGGAGCTGAGAGTCGCAGAGGTTTGAAAAGAGCAGGATCTGAGAGTCGCGGAGGTTTGAAAAGAGGGGGAGCTGAGAGTCGCGGAGGTTTGAAAAGAGTGGGAGCTGAGAGTCGCGGAGGTTTGAAAAGAGCGGGAGCTTAGAGTCGCGGAGGTTTGAAAAGAGCGGGAGCTGAGAGTCGCGCATGTCTGAAAAGAGCGGGAGGTGAGAGTCACGGAGGTTTGAAAAGAGCGGGAGCTGAGAGTCGCGGAGGTTTCAAAAGAGCGGGAGGTGAGAGTTGCGGAGGTTTGAAAAGAGCGGGACCTGAGAGTCGCGGAGGTTTGAAGAGAGCGGGAGCTGAGAGTCGCGGAGGTTTGAAAAGAGCGGGAGCTGAGCGTCGCGGAGGTTTGAAAAGAGCGGGAGCTGAGAGTCGCGGAGGTTTGAAAAGAGCGGGAGCTGAGAGTCGCGGAGGTTTGAAAAGAGCGGGAGCTGAGAGTCGCGGAGTTTTGAAAAGAGCGGGAGCTGAGAGTCGCGGAGGTTTGAAAAGAGCGGCACCTGAGAGTCCCGGAGGTTTGAAAAGAGCGGGAGCTGAGAGTCGCGGAGGTTTCAAAAGAGCGGGAGCTGAGGCTCCCGGAGGTTTGAAAAGAGCAGGACCTGAGAGTAGCGGAGGTTTGAAAAGAGCGGGAGCTGAGAGTCGCGGAGGTTTGAAAAGAGCGGGAGCTGAGCTTCGCGGAGGTTTGTAAAGGGCGGGAGCTGAGAGTCGCGGAGGTTTGAAAAGAGCGGGAGCTGAGAGTCGCGGAGGTTTGCAAAGAGCGGGAGCTGAGAGTCGCGGAGGTTTGAAAAGATCGGGAGCTGAGAGTCGCGGAGGTTTGAAAAGAGCGGGACCTGAGAGTCCCGGAGGTTTGAAAAGAGCGGGAGCTGAGAGTCGCGGAGGTTTCAAAAGAGCGGGAGCTGAGGCTCGCGGAGGTTTGAAAAGAGCAGGACCTGAGAGTCGCGGAGGTTTGAAAAGAGCGGGAGCTGAGAGTCGCGGAGGTTTGAAAAGAGCGGGACCTGAGTGTCGCGGAGGTTTGAAAAGAGAGGGAGCTGAGAGTCGCGGAGGTTTGAAAAGAGCGAGACCTGAGAGTCCCGGAGGTTTGAAAAGAGCGGGAGCTGAGAGTCGCGGAGGTTTCAAAAGAGCGGGAGCTGAGGCTCGCGGACGTTTGAAAAGAGCAGGACCTGAGAGTCGCGGAGGTTTGAAAAGAGCGGGAGCTGAGAGTCGCGGAGGTTTGAACAGAGCGGGAGCTGAAAGTCGCGGAGATTTGAAAAGAGCAGGACCTGAGAGTCGCGGAGGTTTGAAAAGAGCGGGAGCTGAGAGTCGCGGATGTTTGAAAAGAGCGGGAGGTGAGAGTTGCGGAGGTTTGAAAAGAGCGGGACCTGAGAGTCGCGGAGGTTTGAAGAGAGCGGGAGCTGAGAGTCGCGGAGGTTTGAAAAGAGCGGGAGCTGAGCGTCGCGTAGGTTTGAAAAGAGCGGGAGCTGAGAGTCGCGGAGGTTTGAAAAGAGCGGGAGCTGAGAGTTCCGGAGGTTTGCAAAGAGCGGGAGCTGAGAGTCGCAGAGGTTTGAAAAGAGCAGGATCTGAGAGTCGCGGAGGTTTGAAAAGAGGGGGAGCTGAGAGTCGCGGAGGTTTGAAAAGAGTGGGAGCTGAGAGTCGCGGAGGTTTGAAAAGAGCGGGAGCTAAGAGTCGCAGAGGTTTGAAAAGAGCGGGAGCTGAGAGCCGCGGAGGTTTGAAAATAGCGGGAGAAGAGAGTCGCGGAGGTTTGAAAAGAGCGGGAGCTTAGAGTCGCGGAGGTTTGAAAAGAGCGGGAGCTGAGAGTCGCGCATGTCTGAAAAGAGCGGGAGGTGAGAGTCGCGGAGGTTTGAAAAGAGCGGGAGCTGAGAGTCGCGGAGTTTTGAAAAGAGCGGGAGATGAGAGTCGCGGAGGTTTGAAAAGAGCGGGAGCTTAGAGTCGCGGAGGTTTGAAAAGAGCGGGAGCTGAGAGTCGCGCATGTTTGAAATGAGCGGGAGCTGAGAGTCGCGGAGGTTTGCAAAGAGCGGGAGCAGAGAGTCGCGGAGGATTGAAAAGAGCGGGAGCTGAGAGTCGCCGAGGTTTGAAAAGAGCGGGAGCTGAGAGTCGCGGAGGTTTGAAAAGAGCGGGAGCTGAGAGTCGCGGAGGTTTGAAAAGAGCTGGAGCTAAGAGTCACGGAGGTTTGAAAAGAGCGGGAGCTGAGAGTCGCGGAGGTTTGAAAAGAGCGGGAGCTGAGAGTCGCGGAGGATTGAAATGAGCGGGAGCTGAGAGTTGCGGAGGTTTGAAAAGAGCGGGAGCTAAGAGTCGCAGAGGTTTGAAAAGAGCGGGAGCTGAGAGCCGCGGAGGTTTGAAAATAGCGGGAGAAGAGAGTCGCGGAGGTTTGAAAAGAGCGGGAGCTTAGAGTCGCGGAGGTTTGAAAAGAGCGGGAGCTGAGAGTCGCGCATGTCTGAAAAGAGCGGGAGGTGAGAGTCGCGGAGGTTTGCAAAGAGCGGGAGCTGTGAGTCGCGGAGGATTGAAAGAGCCGGAGCTGAGAGTCGCCGAGGTTTGAAAAGAGCGGGAGCTGAGAGTCGCGGAGGTTTGAAAAGAGCGGGAGCTGAGAGTCGCGGAGGTTTGAAAAGAGCGGGAGATAAGAGTCGCGGAGGTTTGAAAAGAGCGGGAGCTGAGAGTCGCGGAGGTTTGAAATGAGCGGGAGCTGAGAGTCGCGGAGGTTTGAAAAGAGCGGGTGCTGAGAGTCGGGGAGGTTATGAAAAGACCGGGAGCTAAGAGTCGCGGAGGTTTGAAAAGAGCGGGAGCAGACAGTCGCGGAGGTTTGAAAAGAACGGGAGCTGAGAGTCGCGGAGTTTTGAAAAGAGCGGGAGCTGAGAGTCGCGGAGGTTTGAAAAGAGCGGGAGCTGAGAGTCGCGGAGTTTTGAAAAGAGCGGGAGCTGAGAGTCGCGGAGGTTTGAAAAGAGCGGGACCTGAGAGTCGCGGAGGTTTGAAAAGAGCGGGAGCTGAGGGTCGCGGAGGTTTCAAAAGAGCGGGAGCTGAGGCTCGCGGAGGTTTGAAAAGAGCAGGACCTGAGAGTCGCGGAGGTTTGAAAAGAGCGGGAGCTGAGAGTCGCGGAGGTTTGAAAAGAGCGGGAGCTGAGCGTCGCGGAGGTTTGAAAAGAGCGGGAGCTGAGAGTCGCGGAGGTTTGAAAAGAGCGGGAGCTGAGAGTCGCGGAGGTTTGCAAAGAGCCGGAGCTGAGAGTCGCGGAGGTTTGAAAAGAGCAGGACCTGAGAGTCGCGGAGGTTTGAAAAGAGGGGGAGCTGAGAGTCGCGGAGGTTTGAAAAGAGTGGGAGCTGAGAGTCGCGGAGGTTTGAAAAGAGCGGGAGATGAGAGTCGCGGAGGTTTGAAAAGAGCGGGAGCTGAGAGTCGCGGAGGTTTGAAAAGAGCGGGAGCTGAGGTCGCGGAGGTTTGAAAAGAGCAGGACCTGAGAGTCGCGGAGGTTTGAAAAGAGCGGGAGCTGAGAGTCGCGGAGGTTTCAAAAGAGCGGGAGCTGAGGCTCGCGGACGTTTGAAAAGAGCAGGACCTGAGAGTCGCGGAGGTTTGAAAAGAGCGGGAACTGAGAGTAGCGGAGGTTTGAAAAGAGCGGGAGCTGAGAGTCGCGGAGGTTTGAAAAGAGCGGGAGCTGAGCTTCGCGGAGGTTTGAAAAGAGCGGGAGCTGAGAGTCACGGAGGTTTGAAAAGAGCGGAAGCTGAGAGTCGCGGAGTTTTGCAAAGAGCGTGAGCTGAGAGTCGCGGAGGTTTGAAAAGAGCGAGAGCTGAGAGTTGCGGAGGTTTGAAAAGAGCGGGAGCTAAGATTCGCAGAGGTTTGAAAAGAGCGGGAGCTGAGAGCCGCGGAGTTTTGAAAAGAGCGGGAGATGAGAGTCGCGGAGGTTTGAAAAGAGCGGGAGCTTAGAGTCGCGGAGGTTTGAAAAGAGCGGGAGCTGAGAGTCGCGCATGTTTGAAATGAGCGGGAGCTGAGAGTCGCGGAGGTTTGCAAAGAGCGGGAGCTGAGAGTCGCGGAGGATTGAAAAGAGCGGGAGCTGAGAGTCGCCGAGGTTTGAAAAGAGCGGGAGCTGAGAGTCGCGGAGGTTTGAAAAGAGCGGGAGCTGAGAGTCGCGGAGGTTTGAAAAGAGCTGGAGCTAAGAGTCACGGAGGTTTGAAAAGAGCGGGAGCTGAGAGTCGCGGAGGTTTGAAAAGAGCGGGAGCTGAGAGTCGCGGAGGATTGAAATGAGCGGGAGCTGAGAGTTGCGGAGGTTTGAAAAGAGCGGGAGCTAAGAGTCGCAGAGGTTTGAAAATAGCGGGAGCTGAGAGCCGCGGAGGTTTGAAAATAGCGGGAGAAGAGAGTCGCGGAGGTTTGAAAAGAGCGGGATCTTAGAGTCGCGGAGGTTTGAAAAGAGCGGGAGCTGAGAGTCGCGCATGTCTGAAAAGAGCGGGAGGTGAGAGTCGCGGACGTTTGCAAAGAGCGGGAGCTGAGAGTCGCGGAGGATTGAAAAGAGCCGGAGCTGAGAGTCGCCGAGGTTTGAAAAGAGCGGGAGCTGAGAGTCGCGGAGGTTTGAAAAGAGCGGGAGCTGAGAGTCGCGGAGGATTGAAATGAGCGGGAGCTGAGAGTTGCGGAGGTTTGAAAAGAGCGGGAGCTAAGAGTCGCAGAGGTTTGAAAAGAGGGGGAGCTGAGAGTCGCGGAGGTTTGAAAAGAGTGGGAGCTGAGAGTCGCGGAGGTTTGAAAAGAGCGGGAGATGAGAGTCGCGGAGGTTTGAAAAGAGCGGGAGCTGAGAGTCGCGGAGGTTTGAAAAGAGCGAGAGCTGAGAGTTGCGGAGGTTTGCAAAGAGCGGGAGCTGAGAGTCGCGGAGGATTGAAAAGAGCCGGAGCTGAGAGTCGCCGAGGTTTGAAAAGAGGGGGAGCTGAGAGTCGCGGAGGTTTGAAAAGAGCGGGAGCTGAGAGTCGCGGAGGTTTGAAAAGAGTGGGAGCTGAGAGTCGCGGAGGTTTGAAAAGAGCTGGAGCTAAGAGTCACGGAGGTTTGAAAAGAGCGGGAGCTGAGAGTCGCGGAGGTTTGAAAAGAGCGGGAGCTGAGAGTCGCGGAGGATTGAAATGAGCGGGAGCTGAGAGTTGCGGAGGTTTGAAAAGAGCGGGAGGTGAGAGTCGCGGAGGTTTGAAAAGAGCGGGAGCTGAGGGTCGCTGAGGTTTCAAAAGAGCGGGAGCTGAGGCTCGCGGAGGTTTGAAAAGAGCAGGACCTGAGAGTCGCGGAGGTTTGAAAAGAGCGGGAGCTGAGAGTCGCGGAGGTTTGAAAAGAGCGGGAGCTGAGCGTCGCGGAGGTTTGAAAAGAGCGGGAGCTGAGAGTCGCGGAGGTTTGAAAAGAGCGGGAGCTGAGAGTCGCGGAGGTTTGCAAAGAGCCGGAGCTGAGAGTCGCGGAGGTTTGAAAAGAGCAGGACCTGAGAGTCGCGGAGGTTTGAAAAGAGGGGGAGCTGAGAGTCGCGGAGGTTTGAAAAGAGTGGGAGCTGAGAGTCGCGGAGGTTTGAAAAGAGCGGGAGATGAGAGTCGCGGAGGTTTGAAAAGAGCGGGAGCTGAGAGTCGCGGAGGTTTGAAAAGAGTGAGAGCTGAGAGTTGCGGAGGTTTGAAAAGAGCGGGAGCTAAGATTCGCAGAGGTTTGAAAAGAGCGGGAGCTGAGAGTCGCGGAGTTTTGAAAAGAGCGGGAGCTGAGAGTCGCGGAGGTTTGAAAAGAGCGGGAGCTGAGAGTCGCGGAGTTTTGAAAAGAGCGGGAGCTGAGAGTAGCGGAGGTTTGAAAAGAGCGGGACCTGAGAGTCCCGGAGGTTTGAAAAGAGCGGGAGCTGAGAGTCGAGTAGGTTTCAAAAGAGCGGGAGCTGAGGTCGCGGAGGTTTGAAAAGAGCAGGACCTGAGAGTCGCGGAGGTTTGAAAAGAGCGGGAGCTGAGAGTCGCGGAGGTTTCAAAAGAGCGGGAGCTGAGGCTCGCGGACGTTTGAAAAGAGCAGGACCTGAGAGTCGCGGAGGTTTGAAAAGAGCGGGAACTGAGAGTAGCGGAGGTTTGAAAAGAGCGGGAGCTGAGAGTCGCGGAGGTTTGAAAAGAGCGGGAGCTGAGCTTCGCGGAGGTTTAAAAAGAGCGGGAGCTGAGAGTCACGGAGGTTTGAAAAGAGCGGAAGCTGAGAGTCGCGGAGTTTTGCAAAGAGCGTGAGCTGAGAGTCGCGGAGGTTTGAAAAGAGCAGGACCTGAGAGTCGCGGATGTTTGAAAAGAGGGGGAGCTGAGAGTCGCGGAGGTTTGAAAAGAGTGGGAGCTGAGAGTCGCGGAGGTTTGAAAAGAGCGGGAGATGAGAGTCGCGGAGGTTTGAAAAGAGCGGGAGCTGAGAGTCGCGGAGGTTTGAAAAGAGCGAGAGCTGAGAGTTGCGGAGGTTTGAAAAGAGCGGGAGCTAAGATTCGCAGAGGTTTGAAAAGAGCGGGAGCTGAGAGCCGCGGAGTTTTGAAAAGAGCGGGAGATGAGAGTCGCGGAGGTTTGAAAAGAGCGGGAGCTTAGAGTCGCGGAGGTTTGAAAAGAGCGGGAGCTGAGAGTCGCGCATGTTTGAAATGAGCGGGAGCTGAGAGTCGCGGAGGTTTGCAAAGAGCGGGAGCTGAGAGTCGCGGAGGATTGAAAAGAGCGGGAGCTGAGAGTCGCCGAGGTTTGAAAAGAGCGGGAGCTGAGAGTCGCGGAGGTTTGAAAAGAGCGGGAGCTGAGAGTCGCGGAGGTTTGAAAAGAGCTGGAGCTAAGAGTCACGGAGGTTTGAAAAGAGCGGGAGCTGAGAGTCGCGGAGGTTTGAAAAGAGCGGGAGCTGAGAGTCGCGGAGGATTGAAATGAGCGGGAGCTGAGAGTTGCGGAGGTTTGAAAAGAGCGGGAGCTAAGAGTCGCGGACGTTTACAAAGCTGAGAGTCGCGCATGTCTAAAAAGAGCGGGAGGTGAGAGTCGCGGACGTTTACAAAGTGCGGGAGCTGAGAGTCGCGGAGGATTGAAAAGAGCCGGAGCTGAGAGTCGCCGAGGTTTGAAAAGAGGGGGAGCTGAGAGTCGCGGAGGTTTGAAAAGAGCGGGAGCTGAGAGTCGCGGAGGTTTGAAAAGAGCGGGAGCTGAGAGTCGCGGAGGTTTGAAAAGAGCTGGAGCTAAGAGTCACGGAGGTTTGAAAAGAGCGGGAGCTGAGAGTCGCGGAGGTTTGAAAAGAGCGGGAGCTGAGAGTCGCGGAGGATTGAAATGAGCGGGAGCTGAGAGTTGCGGAGGTTTGAAAAGAGCGGGAGCTAAGAGTCGCAGAGGTTTGAAAATAGCGGGAGCTGAGAGCCGCGGAGGTTTGAAAATAGCGGGAGAAGAGAGTCGCGGAGGTTTGAAAAGAGCGGGAGCTTAGAGTCGCGGAGGTTTGAAAAGAGCGGGAGCTGAGAGTCGCCGAGGTTTGAAAAGAGCGGGAGCTGAGAGTCGCGGAGGTTTGAAAAGAGCGGGAGCTGAGAGTCGCGGAGGATTGAAATGAGCGGGAGCTGAGAGTTGCGGAGGTTTGAAAAGAGCGGGAGCTAAGAGTCGCAGAGGTTTGAAAAGAGGGGGAGCTGAGAGTCGCGGAGGTTTGAAAAGAGTGGGAGCTGAGAGTCGCGGAGGTTTGAAAAGAGCGGGAGATGAGAGTCGCGGAGGTTTGAAAAGAGCGGGAGCTGAGAGTCGCGGAGGTTTGAAAAGAGCGAGAGCTGAGAGTTGCGGAGGTTTGCAAAGAGCGGGAGCTGAGAGTCGCGGAGGATTGAAAAGAGCCGGAGCTGAGAGTCGCCGAGGTTTGAAAAGAGGGGGAGCTGAGAGTCGCGGAGGTTTGAAAAGAGCGGGAGCTGAGAGTCGCGGAGGTTTGAAAAGAGCGGGAGCTGAGAGTCGCGCATGTCTGAAAAGAGCGGGAGGTGAGAGTCGCGGAGGTTTGAAAAGAGCGGGAGCTGAGAGTCGCGGAGGTTTCAAAAGTGCGGGAGGTGAGAGTTGCGGAGGTTTGAAAAGAGCGGGACCTGAGAGTCGCGGAGGTTTGAAGAGAGCGGGAGCTGAGAGTCGCGGAGGTTTGAAAAGAGCGGGAGCTGAGCGTCGCGGAGGTTTGAAAAGAGCGGGAGCTGAGAGTCGCGGAGGTTTGAAAAGAGCGGGAGCTGAGAGTCGCGGAGGTTTGAAAAGAGCGGGAGCTGAGCTTCGCGGAGGTTTGAAAAGAGCGGGAGCTGAGAGTCGCGGAGGTTTGAAAAGAGCGGGAGCTGAGAGTCGCGGAGGTTTGCAAAGAGCGGGAGCTGAGAGTCGCGGAGGTTTGAAAAGAGCAGGACCTGAGAGTCGCGGAGGTTTGAAAAGAGGGGGAGCTGAGAGTCGCGGAGGTTTGAAAAGAGCGGGAGCTGAGAGTCGCGCATGTCTGAAAAGAGCGGGAGGTGAGAGTCGCGGAGGTTTGAAAAGAGCGGGAGCTGAGAGTCGCGGAGGTTTCAAAAGAGCGTGAGGTGAGAGTTGCGGAGGTTTGAAAAGAGCGGGACCTTAGAGTCGCGGAGGTTTGAAGAGAGCGGGAGCTGAGAGTCGCGGAGGTTTGAAAAGAGCGGGAGCTGAGCGTCGCGGAGGTTTGAAAAGAGCGGGAGCTGAGAGTCGCGGAGGTTTGAAAAGAGCGGGAGCTGAGAGTCGCGGAGGTTTGAAAAGAGCGGGAGCTGAGAGTCGCGGAGTTTTGAAAAGAGCGGGAGCTGAGAGTCGCGGAGGTTTGAAAGAAGAGCGGGACCTGAGAGTCCCGGAGGTTTGAAAAGAACGGGAGCTGAGAGTCGCGGAGGTTTCAAAAGAGCGGGAGCTGAGGCTCGCGGAGGTTTGAAAAGAGCAGGACCTGAGAGTAGCGGAGGTTTGAAAAGAGCGGGAGCTGAGAGTCGCGGAGGTTTGAAAAGAGCGGGAGCTGAGCTTCGCGGAGGTTTGAAAAGAGCGGGAGCTGAGAGTCACGGAGGTTTGAAAAGAGCGGGAGCTGAGAGTCGCGGAGTTTTGCAAAGAGCGTGAGCTGAGAGTCGCGGAGGTTTGAAAAGAGCAGGACCTGAGAGTCGCGGATGTTTGAAAAGAGGGGGAGCTGAGAGTCGCGGAGGTTTGAAAAGAGTGGGAGCTGAGAGTCGCGGAGGTTTGAAAAGAGCGGGAGATGAGCGTCGCGGAGGTTTGAAAAGAGCGGGAGCTGAGAGTCGCGGAGGTTTGAAAAGAGCGAGAGCTGAGAGTTGCGGAGGTTTGAAAAGAGCGGGAGCTAAGATTCGCAGAGGTTTGAAAAGAGCGGGAGCTGAGAGCCGCGGAGTTTTGAAAAGAGCGGGAGATGAGAGTCGCGGAGGTTTGAAAAGAGCGGGAGCTTAGAGTCGCGGAGGTTTGAAAAGAGCGGGAGCTGAGAGTCGCGCATGTTTGAAATGAGCGGGAGCTGAGAGTCGCGGAGGTTTGCAAAGAGCGGGAGCTGAGAGTCGCGGAGGATTGAAAAGAGCGGGAGCTGAGAGTCGCCGAGGTTTGAAAAGAGCGGGAGCTGAGAGTCGCGGAGGTTTGAAAAGAGCGGGAGCTGAGAGTCGCGCATGTCTGAAAAGAGCGGGAGGTGAGAGTCGCGGACGTTTGCAAAGAGCGGTAGCTGAGAGTCGCGGAGGATTGAAAAGAGCCGGAGCTGAGAGTCGCCGAGGTTTGAAAAGAGCGGGAGCTGAGAGTCGCGGAGGTTTGAAAAGAGCGGGAGCTGAGTGTCGCGGAGGATTGAAATGAGCGGGAGCTGAGAGTTGCGGAGGTTTGAAAAGAGCGGGAGCTAAGAGTCGCAGAGGTTTGAAAAGAGGGGGAGCTGAGAGTCGCGGAGGTTTGAAAAGAGTGGGAGCTGAGAGTCGCGGAGGTTTGAAAAGAGCGGGAGAGGAGAGTCGCGGAGGTTTGAAAAGAGCGGGAGCTGAGAGTCGCGGAGGTTTGAAAAGAGCGAGAGCTGAGAGTTGCGGAGGTTTGCAAAGAGCGGGAGCTGAGAGTCGCGGAGGATTGAAAAGAGCCGGAGCTGAGAGTCGCCGAGGTTTCAAAAGAGCGGGAGGTGAGAGTTGCGGAGGTTTGAAAAGAGCGGGACCTGAGAGTCGCGGAGGTTTGAAGAGAGCGGGAGCTGAGAGTCGCGGAGGTTTGAAAAGAGCGGGAGCTGAGCGTCGCGGAGGTTTGAAAAGAGCGGGAGCTGAGAGTCGCGGAGGTTTGAAAAGAGCGGGAGCTGAGAGTCGCGGAGGTTTGAAAAGAGCGGGAGCTGAGCTTCGCGGAGGTTTGAAAAGAGCGGGAGCTGAGAGTCGCGGAGGTTTGAAAAGAGCGGGAGCTGAGAGTCGCGGAGGTTTGAAAAGAGCAGGACCTGAGAGTCGCGGAGGTTTGAAAAGAGGGGGAGCTGAGAGTCGCGGAGGTTTGAAAAGAGCGGGAGCTGAGAGTTGCGCATGTCTGAAAAGAGCGGGAGGTGAGAGTCGCGGAGGTTTGAAAAGAGCGGGAGCTGAGAGTCGCGGAGGTTTCAAAAGAGCGTGAGGTGAGAGTTGCGGAGGTTTGAAAAGAGCGGGACCTTAGAGTCGCGGAGGTTTGAAGAGAGCGGGAGCTGAGAGTCGCGGAGGTTTGAAAAGAGCGGGAGCTGAGCGTCGCGGAGGTTTGAAAATAGCGGGAGAAGAGAGTCGCGGAGGTTTGAAAAGAGCGGGAGCTTAGAGTCGCGGAGGTTTGAAAAGAGCGGGAGCTGAGAGTCGCGCATGTCTGAAAAGAGCGGGAGGTGAGAGTCGCGGACGTTTGCAAAGAGCGGGAGCTGAGAGTCGCGGAGGATTGAAAAGAGCCGGAGCTGAGAGTCGCCGAGGTTTGAAAAGAGCGGGAGCTGAGAGTCGCGGAGGTTTGAAAAGAGCGGGAGCTGAGAGTCGCGGAGGATTGAAATGAGCGGGAGCTGAGAGTTGCGGAGGTTTGAAAAGAGCGGGAGCTAAGAGTCGCAGAGGTTTGAAAAGAGGGGGAGCTGAGAGTCGCGGAGGTTTGAAAAGAGTGGGAGCTGAGAGTCGCGGAGGTTTGAAAAGAGCGGGAGATGAGAGTCGCGGAGGTTTGAAAAGAGCGGGAGCTGAGAGTCGCGGAGGTTTGAAAAGAGCGAGAGCTGAGAGTTGCGGAGGTTTGCAAAGAGCGGGAGCTGAGAGTCGCGGAGGATTGAAAAGAGCCGGAGCTGAGAGTCGCCGAGGTTTGAAAAGAGGGGGAGCTGAGAGTCGCGGAGGTTTGAAAAGAGCGGGAGCTGAGAGTCGCGGAGGTTTGAAAAGAGCGGGAGCTGAGAGTCGCGCATGTCTGAAAAGAGCGGGAGGTGAGAGTCGCGGAGGTTTGAAAAGAGCGGGAGCTGAGAGTCGCGGAGGTTTCAAAAGAGCGGGAGGTGAGAGTTGCGGAGGTTTGAAAAGAGCGGGACCTGAGAGTCGCGGAGGTTTGAAGAGAGCGGGAGCTGAGAGTCGCGGAGGTTTGAAAAGAGCGGGAGCTGAGCGTCGCGGAGGTTTGAAAAGAGCGGGAGCTGAGAGTCGCGGAGGTTTGAAAAGAGCGGGAGCTGAGAGTCGCGGAGGTTTGAAAAGAGCGGGAGCTGAGCTTCGCGGAGGTTTGAAAAGAGCGGGAGCTGAGAGTCGCGGAGGTTTGAAAAGAGCGGGAGCTGAGAGTCGCGGAGGTTTGCAAAGAGCGGGAGCTGAGAGTCGCGGAGGTTTGAAAAGAGCAGGACCTGAGAGTCGCGGAGGTTTGAAAAGAGGGGGAGCTGAGAGTCGCGGAGGTTTGAAAAGAGCGGGAGCTGAGAGTCGCGCATGTCTGAAAAGAGCGGGAGGTGAGAGTCGCGGAGGTTTGAAAAGAGCGGGAGCTGAGAGTCGCGGAGGTTTCAAAAGAGCGTGAGGTGAGAGTTGCGGAAGTTTGAAAAGAGCGGGACCTTAGAGTCGCGGAGGTTTGAAGAGAGCGGGAGCTGAGAGTCGCGGAGGTTTGAAAAGAGCGGGAGCTGAGCGTCGCGGAGGTTTGAAAAGAGCGGGAGCTGAGAGTCGCGGAGGTTTGAAAAGAGCCGGAGCTGAGAGTCGCGGAGGTTTGAAAAGAGCGGGAGCTGAGAGTCGCGGAGTTTTGAAAAGAGCGGGAGCTGAGAGTCGCGGAGGTTTGAAAAGAGCGGGACCTGAGAGTCCCGGAGGTTTGAAAAGAGCGGGAGCTGAGAGTCGCGGAGGTTTCAAAAGAGCGGGAGCTGAGGCTCGCGGAGGTTTGAAAAGAGCAGGACCTGAGAGTAGCGGAGGTTTGAAAAGAGCGGGAGCTGAGAGTCGCGGAGGTTTGAAAAGAGCGGGAGCTGAGCTTCGCGGAGGTTTGAAAAGAGCGGGAGCTGAGAGTCACGGAGGTTTGAAAAGAGCGGGAGCTGAGAGTCGCGGAGTTTTGCAAAGAGCGTGAGCTGAGAGTCGCGGAGGTTTGAAAAGAGCAGGACCTGAGAGTCGCGGATGTTTGAAAAGAGGGGGAGCTGAGAGTCGCGGAGGTTTGAAAAGAGTGGGAGCTGAGAGTCGCGGAGGTTTGAAAAGAGCGGGAGATGAGAGTCGCGGAGGTTTGAAAAGAGCGGGAGCTGAGAGTCGCGGAGGTTTGAAAAGAGCGAGAGCTGAGAGTTGTGGAGGTTTGAAAAGAGCGGGAGCTAAGATTCGCAGAGGTTTGAAAAGAGCGGGAGCTGAGAGCCGCGGAGTTTTGAAAAGAGCGGGAGATGAGAGTCGCGGAGGTTTGAAAAGAGCGGGAGCTTAGAGTCGCGGAGGTTTGAAAAGAGCGGGAGCTGAGAGTCGCGCATGTTTGAAATGAGCGGGAGCTGAGAGTCGCGGAGGTTTGCAAAGAGCGGGAGCTGAGAGTCGCGGAGGATTGAAAAGAGCGGGAGCTGAGAGTCGCCGAGGTTTGAAAAGAGCGGGAGCTGAGAGTCGCGGAGGTTTGAAAAGAGCGGGAGCTGAGAGTCGCGCATGTCTGAAAAGAGCGGGAGGTGAGAGTCGCGGACGTTTGCAAAGAGCGGGAGCTGAGAGTCGCGGAGGATTGAAAAGAGCCGGAGCTGAGAGTCGCCGAGGTTTGAAAAGAGCGGGAGCTGAGAGTCGCGGAGGTTTGAAAAGAGCGGGAGCTGAGTGTCGCGGAGGATTGAAATGAGCGGGAGCTGAGAGTTGCGGAGGTTTGAAAAGAGCGGGAGCTAAGAGTCGCAGAGGTTTGAAAAGAGGGGGAGCTGAGAGTCGCGGAGGTTTGAAAAGAGTGGGAGCTGAGAGTCGCGGAGGTTTGAAAAGAGCGGGAGATGAGAGTCGCGGAGGTTTGAAAAGAGCGGGAGCTGAGAGTCGCGGAGGTTTGAAAAGAGCGAGAGCTGAGAGTTGCGGAGGTTTGCAAAGAGCGGGAGCTGAGAGTCGCGGAGGATTGAAAAGAGCCGGAGCTGAGAGTCGCCGAGGTTTCAAAAGAGCGGGAGGTGAGAGTTGCGGAGGTTTGAAAAGAGCGGGACCTGAGAGTCGCGGAGGTTTGAAGAGAGCGGGAGCTGAGAGTCGCGGAGGTTTGAAAAGAGCGGGAGCTGAGCGTCGCGGAGGTTTGAAAAGAGCGGGAGCTGAGAGTCGCGGAGGTTTGAAAAGAGCGGGAGCTGAGAGTCGCGGAGGTTTGAAAAGAGCGGGAGCTGAGCTTCGCGGAGGTTTGAAAAGAGCGGGAGCTGAGAGTCGCGGAGGTTTGAAAAGAGCGGGAGCTGAGAGTCGCGGAGGTTTGCAAAGAGCGGGAGCTGAGAGTCGCGGAGGTTAGAAAAGAGCAGGACCTGAGAGTCGCGGAGGTTTGAAAAGAGGGGGAGCTGAGAGTCGCGGAGGTTTGAAAAGAGCGGGAGCTGAGAGTCGCGCATGTCTGAAAAGAGCGGGAGGTGAGAGTCGCGGAGGTTTGAAAAGAGCGGGAGCTGAGAGTCGCGGAGGTTTCAAAAGAGCGTGAGGTGAGAGTTGCGGAGGTTTGAAAAGAGCGGGACCTTAGAGTCGCGGAGGTTTGAAGAGAGCGGGAGCTGAGAGTCGCGGAGGTTTGAAAAGAGCGGGAGCTGAGCGTCGCGGAGGTTTGAAAAGAGCGGGAGCTGAGAGTCGCGGAGGTTTGAAAAGAGCGGGAACTGAGAGTCGCGGAGGTTTGAAAAGAGCGGGAGCTGAGAGTCGCGGAGTTTTGAAAAGAGCGGGAGCTGAGAGTCGCGGAGGTTTGAAAAGAGCGGGACCTGAGAGTCCCGGAGGTTTGAAAAGAGCGGGAGCTGAGAGTCGCGGAGGTTTCAAAAGAGCGGGAGCTGAGGCTCGCGGAGGTTTGAAAAGAGCAGGACCTGAGAGTAGCGGAGGTTTGAAAAGAGCGGGAGCTGAGAGTCGCGGAGGTTTGAAAAGAGCGGGAGCTGAGCTTCGCGGAGGTTTGAAAAGAGCGGGAGCTGAGAGTCACGGAGGTTTGAAAAGAGCGGGAGCTGAGAGTCGCGGAGTTTTGCAAAGAGCGTGAGCTGAGAGTCGCGGAGGTTTGAAAAGAGCAGGACCTGAGAGTCGCGGATGTTTGAAAAGAGGGGGAGCTGAGAGTCGCGGAGGTTTGAAAAGAGTGGGAGCTGAGAGTCGCGGAGGTTTGAAAAGAGCGGGAGATGAGAGTCGCGGAGGTTTGAAAAGAGCGGGAGCTGAGAGTCGCGGAGGTTTGAAAAGAGCGAGAGCTGAGCGTTGCGGAGGTTTGAAAAGAGCGGGAGCTAAGATTCGCAGAGGTTTGAAAAGAACGGGAGCTGAGAGCCGCGGAGTTTTGAAAAGAGCGGGAGATGAGAGTCGCGGAGGTTTGAAAAGAGCGGGAGCTTAGAGTCGCGGAGGTTTGAAAAGAGCGGGAGCTGAGAGTCGCGCATGTTTGAAATGAGCGGGAGCTGAGAGTCGCGGAGGTTTGCAAAGAGCGGGAGCTGAGAGTCGCGGAGGATTGAAAAGAGCGGGAGCTGAGAGTCGCCGAGGTTTGAAAAGAGCGGGAGCTGAGAGTCGCGGAGGTTTGAAAAGAGCGGGAGCTGAGAGTCGCGGAGGTTTGAAAAGAGCTGGAGCTAAGAGTCACGGAGGTTTGAAAGGAGCGGGAGCTGAGAGTCGCGGAGGTTTGAAAAGAGCGGGAGCTGAGAGTCGCGGAGGATTGAAATGAGCGGGAGCTGAGAGTTGCGGAGGTTTGAAAAGAGCGGGAGCTAAGAGTCGCAGAGGTTTGAAAAGAGCGGGAGCTGAGAGCCGCGGAGGTTTGAAAATAGCGGGAGAAGAGAGTCGCGGAGGTTTGAAAAGAGCGGGAGCTTAGAGTCGCGGAGGTTTGAAAAGAGCGGGAGCTGAGAGTCGCGCATGTCTGAAAAGAGCGGGAGGTGAGAGTCGCGGACGTTTGCAAAGAGCGGGAGCTGAGAGTCGCGGAGGATTGAAAAGAGCCGGAGCTGAGAGTCGCCGAGGTTTGAAAAGAGCGGGAGCTGAGAGTCGCGGAGGTTTGAAAAGAGCGGGAGCTGAGAGTCGCGGAGGATTGAAATGAGCGGGAGCTGAGAGTTGCGGAGGTTTGAAAAGAGCGGGAGCTAAGAGTCGCAGAGGTTTGAAAAGAGGGGGAGCTGAGAGTCGCGGAGGTTTGAAAAGAGTGGGAGCTGAGAGTCGCGGAGGTTTGAAAAGAGCGGGAGATGAGAGTCGCAGAGGTTTGAAAAGAGCGGGAGCTGAGAGTCGCGGAGGTTTGAAAAGAGCGAGAGCTGAGAGTTGCGGAGGTTTGCAAAGAGCGGGAGCTGAGAGTCGCGGAGGATTGAAAAGAGCCGGAGCTGAGAGTCGCCGAGGTTTGAAAAGAGGGGGAGCTGAGAGTCGCGGAGGTTTGAAAAGAGCGGGAGCTGAGAGTCGCGGAGGTTTGAAAAGAGCGGGAGCTGAGAGTCGCGCATGTCTGAAAAGAGCGGGAGGTGAGAGTCGCGGAGGTTTGAAAAGAGCGGGAGATGAGAGTCGCGGAGGTTTCAAAAGAGCGGGAGGTGAGAGTTGCGGAGGTTTGAAAAGAGCGGGACCTGAGAGTCGCGGAGGTTTGAAGAGAGCGGGAGCTGAGAGTCGCGGAGGTTTGAAAAGAGCGGGAGCTGAGAGTCGCGGAGTTTTGAAAAGAGCGGGAGCTGAGAGTCGCGGAGGTTTGAAAAGAGCGGGACCTGAGAGTCCCGGAGGTTTGAAAAGAGCGGGAGCTGAGGGTCGCGGAGGTTTCAAAAGAGCGGGAGCTGAGGCTCGCGGAGCTTTGAAAAGAGCAGGACCTGAGAGTCGCGGAGGTTTGAAAAGAGCGGGAGCTGAGAGTCGCGGAGGATTGAAATGAGCGGGAGCTGAGAGTTGCGGAGGTTTGAAAAGAGCGGGAGCTAAGAGTCGCAGAGGTTTGAAAAGAGCGGGAGCTGAGAGCCGCGGAGGTTTGAAATTAGCGGGAGAAGAGAGTCGCGGAGGTTTGAAAAGAGCGGGAGCTTAGAGTCGCGGAGGTTTGAAAAGAGCGGGAGCTGAGAGCCGCGCATGTCTGAAAAGAGCAGGAGGTGAGAGTCGCGGAGGTTTGCAAAGAGCGGGAGCTGAGAGTCGCGGAGGATTGAAAAGAGCCGGAGCTGAGAGTCGCCGAGGTTTGAAAAGAGCGGGAGCTGAGAGTCGCGGAGGTTTGAAAAGAGCGGGAGCTGAGAGTCGCGGAGGTTTGAAAAGAGCGGGAGCTGAGAGTCGCGCATGTCTGAAAAGAGCGGGAGGTGAGAGTCGCGGAGGTTTGAAAAGAGCGGGAGCTGAGAGTCGCGGAGGTTTCAAAAGAGCGGGAGGTGAGAGTTGCGGAGGTTTAAAAAGAGCGGGACCTGAGAGTCGCGGAGGTTTGAAGAGAGCGGGAGCTGAGAGTCGCGGAGGTTTGAAAAGAGCGGGAGCTGAGCGTCGCGGAGGTTTGAAAAGAGCGGGAGCTGAGAGTCGCGGAGGTTTGAAAAGAGCGGGAGCTGAGAGTCGCGGAGGTTTGAAAAGAGCGGGAGCTGAGAGTCGCGGAGTTTTGAAAAGAGCGGGAGCTGAGAGTCGCGGAGGTTTGAAAAGAGCGGGACCTGAGAGTCCCGGAGGTTTGAAAAGAACGGGAGCTGAGAGTCGCGGAGGTTTCAAAAGAGCGGCAGCTGAGGCTCGCGGAGGTTTGAAAAGAGCAGGACCTGAGAGTAGCGGAGGTTTGAAAAGAGCGGGAGCTGAGAGTCGCGGAGGTTTGAAAAGAGCGGGAGCTGAGCTTCGCGGAGGTTTGAAAAGAGCGGGAGCTGAGAGTCACGGAGGTTTGAAAAGAGCGGGAGCTGAGAGTCGCGGAGTTTTGCAAAGAGCGGGAGCTGAGAGTCGCGGAGGTTTGAAAAGAGCAGGACCTGAGAGTCGCGGAGGTTTGAAAAGAGGGGGAGCTGAGAGTCGCGGAGGTTTGAAAAGAGTGGGAGCTGAGAGTCGCGGAGGTTTGAAAAGAGCGGGAGCTGAGAGTCGCGGAGGTTTGAAAAGAGCGGGAGCTGAGAGTCGCGGAGGTTTGAAATTAGCGAGAGCTGAGAGTCGCGCATGTTTGAAATGAGCGGGAGCTGAGAGTCGCGGAGGTTTGAAAAGAGCGGGAGCTTAGATTCGCGGAGGTTTGAAAAGAGCGGGAGCTGAGAGTCGCGCATGTTTGAAATGAGCGGGAGCTGAGAGTCGCGGAGGTTTGCAAAGAGCGGGAGCTGAGAGTCGCGGAGGATTGAAAAGAGCCGGAGCTGAGAGTCGCCGAGGTTTGAAAAGAGGGGGAGCTGAGAGTCGCGGAGGTTTGAAAAGAGCGGGAGCTGAGAGTCGCGGAGGTTTGAAAAGAGCGGGAGCTGAGAGTCGCGCATGTCTGAAAAGAGCGGGAGGTGAGAGTCGCGGAGGTTTGAAAAGAGCGGGAGCTGAGAGTCGCGGAGGTTTCAAAAGAGCGGGAGGTGAGAGTTGCGGAGGTTTGAAAAGAGCGGGACCTGAGAGTCGCGGAGGTTTGAAGAGAGCGGGAGCTGAGAGTCGCGGAGGTTTGAAAAGAGCGGGAGCTGAGCGTCGCGGAGGTTTGAAAAGAGCGGGAGCTGAGAGTCGCGGAGGTTTGAAAAGAGCGGGAGCTGAGAGTCGCGGAGGTTTGAAAAGAGCGGGAGCTGAGCTTCGCGGAGGTTTGAAAAGAGTGGGAGCTGAGAGTCGCGGAGGTTTGAAAAGAGCGGGAGCTGAGAGTCGCGGAGGTTTGCAAAGAGCGGGAGCTGAGAGTCGCGGAGGTTTGAAAAGAGCAGGACCTGAGAGTCGCGGAGGTTTGAAAAGAGGGGGAGCTGAGAGTCGCGGAGGTTTGAAAAGAGCGGGAGCTGAGAGTCGCGCATGTCTGAAAAGAGCGGGAGGTGAGAGTCGCGGAGGTTTGAAAAGAGCGGGAGCTGAGAGTCGCGGAGGTTTCAAAAGAGCGTGAGGTGAGAGTTGCGGAAGTTTGAAAAGAGCGGGACCTTAGAGTCGCGGAGGTTTGAAGAGAGCGGGAGCTGAGAGTCGCGGAGGTTTGAAAAGAGCGGGAGCTGAGCGTCGCGGAGGTTTGAAAAGAGCGGGAGCTGAGAGTCGCGGAGGTTTGAAAAGAGCCGGAGCTGAGAGTCGCGGAGGTTTGAAAAGAGCGGGAGCTGAGAGTCGCGGAGTTTTGAAAAGAGCGGGAGCTGAGAGTCGCGGAGGTTTGAAAAGAGCGGGACCTGAGAGTCCCGGAGGTTTGAAAAGAGCGGGAGCTGAGAGTCGCGGAGGTTTCAAAAGAGCGGGAGCTGAGGCTCGCGGAGGTTTGAAAAGAGCAGGACCTGAGAGTAGCGGAGGTTTGAAAAGAGCGGGAGCTGAGAGTCGCGGAGGTTTGAAAAGAGCGGGAGCTGAGCTTCGCGGAGGTTTGAAAAGAGCGGGAGCTGAGAGTCACGGAGGTTTGAAAAGAGCGGGAGCTGAGAGTCGCGGAGTTTTGCAAAGAGCGTGAGCTGAGAGTCGCGGAGGTTTGAAAAGAGCAGGACCTGAGAGTCGCGGATGTTTGAAAAGAGGGGGAGCTGAGAGTCGCGGAGGTTTGAAAAGAGTGGGAGCTGAGAGTCGCGGAGGTTTGAAAAGAGCGGGAGATGAGAGTCGCGGAGGTTTGAAAAGAGCGGGAGCTGAGAGTCGCGGAGGTTTGAAAAGACCGAGAGCTGAGAGTTGTGGAGGTTTGAAAAGAGCGGGAGCTAAGATTCGCAGAGGTTTGAAAAGAGCGGGAGCTGAGAGCCGCGGAGTTTTGAAAAGAGCGGGAGATGAGAGTCGCGGAGGTTTGAAAAGAGCGGGAGCTGAGAGTCGCGCATGTTTGAAATGAGCGGGAGCTGAGAGTCGCGGAGGTTTGCAAAGAGCGGGAGCTGAGAGTCGCGGAGGATTGAAAAGAGCGGGAGCTGAGAGTCGCCGAGGTTTGAAAAGAGCGGGAGCTGAGAGTCGCGGAGGTTTGAAAAGAGCGGGAGCTGAGAGTCGCGCATGTCTGAAAAGAGCGGGAGGTGAGAGTCGCGGACGTTTGCAAAGAGCGGGAGCTGAGAGTCGCGGAGGATTGAAAAGAGCCGGAGCTGAGAGTCGCCGAGGTTTGAAAAGAGCGGGAGCTGAGAGTCGCGGAGGTTTGAAAAGAGCGGGAGCTGAGTGTCGCGGAGGATTGAAATGAGCGGGAGCTGAGAGTTGCGGAGGTTTGAAAAGAGCGGGAGCTAAGAGTCGCAGAGGTTTGAAAAGAGGGGGAGCTGAGAGTCGCGGAGGTTTGAAAAGAGTGGGAGCTGAGAGTCGCGGAGGTTTGAAAAGAGCGGGAGATGAGAGTCGCGGAGGTTTGAAAAGAGCGGGAGCTGAGAGTCGCGGAGGTTTGAAAAGAGCGAGAGCTGAGAGTTGCGGAGGTTTGCAAAGAGCGGGAGCTGAGAGTCGCGGAGGATTGAAAAGAGCCGGAGCTGAGAGTCGCCGAGGTTTCAAAAGAGCGGGAGGTGAGAGTTGCGGAGGTTTGAAAAGAGCGGGACCTGAGAGTCGCGGAGGTTTGAAGAGAGCGGGAGCTGAGAGTCGCGGAGGTTTGAAAAGAGCGGGAGCTGAGCGTCGCGGAGGTTTGAAAAGAGCGGGAGCTGAGAGTCGCGGAGGTTTGAAAAGAGCGGGAGCTGAGAGTCGCGGAGGTTTGAAAAGAGCGGGAGCTGAGCTTCGCGGAGGTTTGAAAAGAGCGGGAGCTGAGAGTCGCGGAGGTTTGAAAAGAGCGGGAGCTGAGAGTCGCGGAGGTTTGCAAAGAGCGGGAGCTGAGAGTCGCGGAGGTTAGAAAAGAGCAGGACCTGAGAGTCGCGGAGGTTTGAAAAGAGGGGGAGCTGAGAGTCGCGGAGGTTTGAAAAGAGCGGGAGCTGAGAGTCGCGCATGTCTGAAAAGAGCGGGAGGTGAGAGTCGCGGAGGTTTGAAAAGAGCGGGAGCTGAGAGTCGCGGAGGTTTCAAAAGAGCGTGAGGTGAGAGTTGCGGAGGTTTGAAAAGAGCGGGACCTTAGAGTCGCGGAGGTTTGAAGAGAGCGGGAGCTGAGAGTCGCGGAGGTTTGAAAAGAGCGGGAGCTGAGCGTCGCGGAGGTTTGAAAAGAGCGGGAGCTGAGAGTCGCGGAGGTTTGAAAAGAGCGGGAACTGAGAGTCGCGGAGGTTTGAAAAGAGCGGGAGCTGAGAGTCGCGGAGTTTTGAAAAGAGCGGGAGCTGAGAGTCGCGGAGGTTTGAAAAGAGCGGGACCTGAGAGTCCCGGAGGTTTGAAAAGAGCGGGAGCTGAGAGTCGCGGAGGTTTCAAAAGAGCGGGAGCTGAGGCTCGCGGAGGTTTGAAAAGAGCAGGACCTGAGAGTAGCGGAGGTTTGAAAAGAGCGGGAGCTGAGAGTCGCGGAGGTTTGAAAAGAGCGGGAGCTGAGCTTCGCGGAGGTTTGAAAAGAGCGGGAGCTGAGAGTCACGGAGGTTTGAAAAGAGCGGGAGCTGAGAGTCGCGGAGTTTTGCAAAGAGCGTGAGCTGAGAGTCGCGGAGGTTTGAAAAGAGCAGGACCTGAGAGTCGCGGATGTTTGAAAAGAGGGGGAGCTGAGAGTCGCGGAGGTTTGAAAAGAGTGGGAGCTGAGAGTCGCGGAGGTTTGAAAAGAGCGGGAGATGAGAGTCGCGGAGGTTTGAAAAGAGCGGGAGCTGAGAGTCGCGGAGGTTTGAAAAGAGCGAGAGCTGAGCGTTGCGGAGGTTTGAAAAGAGCGGGAGCTAAGATTCGCAGAGGTTTGAAAAGAACGGGAGCTGAGAGCCGCGGAGTTTTGAAAAGAGCGGGAGATGAGAGTCGCGGAGGTTTGAAAAGAGCGGGAGCTTAGAGTCGCGGAGGTTTGAAAAGAGCGGGAGCTGAGAGTCGCGCATGTTTGAAATGAGCGGGAGCTGAGAGTCGCGGAGGTTTGCAAAGAGCGGGAGCTGAGAGTCGCGGAGGATTGAAAAGAGCGGGAGCTGAGAGTCGCCGAGGTTTGAAAAGAGCGGGAGCTGAGAGTCGCGGAGGTTTGAAAAGAGCGGGAGCTGAGAGTCGCGGAGGTTTGAAAAGAGCTGGAGCTAAGAGTCACGGAGGTTTGAAAGGAGCGGGAGCTGAGAGTCGCGGAGGTTTGAAAAGAGCGGGAGCTGAGAGTCGCGGAGGATTGAAATGAGCGGGAGCTGAGAGTTGCGGAGGTTTGAAAAGAGCGGGAGCTAAGAGTCGCAGAGGTTTGAAAAGAGCGGGAGCTGAGAGCCGCGGAGGTTTGAAAATAGCGGGAGAAGAGAGTCGCGGAGGTTTGAAAAGAGCGGGAGCTTAGAGTCGCGGAGGTTTGAAAAGAGCGGGAGCTGAGAGTCGCGCATGTCTGAAAAGAGCGGGAGGTGAGAGTCGCGGACGTTTGCAAAGAGCGGGAGCTGAGAGTCGCGGAGGATTGAAAAGAGCCGGAGCTGAGAGTCGCCGAGGTTTGAAAAGAGCGGGAGCTGAGAGTCGCGGAGGTTTGAAAAGAGCGGGAGCTGAGAGTCGCGGAGGATTGAAATGAGCGGGAGCTGAGAGTTGCGGAGGTTTGAAAAGAGCGGGAGCTAAGAGTCGCAGAGGTTTGAAAAGAGGGGGAGCTGAGAGTCGCGGAGGTTTGAAAAGAGTGGGAGCTGAGAGTCGCGGAGGTTTGAAAAGAGCGGGAGATGAGAGTCGCAGAGGTTTGAAAAGAGCGGGAGCTGAGAGTCGCGGAGGTTTGAAAAGAGCGAGAGCTGAGAGTTGCGGAGGTTTGCAAAGAGCGGGAGCTGAGAGTCGCGGAGGATTGAAAAGAGCCGGAGCTGAGAGTCGCCGAGGTTTGAAAAGAGGGGGAGCTGAGAGTCGCGGAGGTTTGAAAAGAGCGGGAGCTGAGAGTCGCGGAGGTTTGAAAAGAGCGGGAGCTGAGAGTCGCGCATGTCTGAAAAGAGCGGGAGGTGAGAGTCGCGGAGGTTTGAAAAGAGCGGGAGATGAGAGTCGCGGAGGTTTCAAAAGAGCGGGAGGTGAGAGTTGCGGAGGTTTGAAAAGAGCGGGACCTGAGAGTCGCGGAGGTTTGAAGAGAGCGGGAGCTGAGAGTCGCGGAGGTTTGAAAAGAGCGGGAGCTGAGAGTCGCGGAGTTTTGAAAAGAGCGGGAGCTGAGAGTCGCGGAGGTTTGAAAAGAGCGGGACCTGAGAGTCCCGGAGGTTTGAAAAGAGCGGGAGCTGAGGGTCGCGGAGGTTTCAAAAGAGCGGGAGCTGAGGCTCGCGGAGGTTTGAAAAGAGCAGGACCTGAGAGTCGCGGAGGTTTGAAAAGAGCGGGAGCTGAGAGTCGCGGAGGATTGAAATGAGCGGGAGCTGAGAGTTGCGGAGGTTTGAAAAGAGCGGGAGCTAAGAGTCGCAGAGGTTTGAAAAGAGCGGGAGCTGAGAGCCGCGGAGGTTTGAAATTAGCGGGAGAAGAGAGTCGCGGAGGTTTGAAAAGAGCGGGAGCTTAGAGTCGCGGAGGTTTGAAAAGAGCGGGAGCTGAGAGCCGCGCATGTCTGAAAAGAGCAGGAGGTGAGAGTCGCGGAGGTTTGCAAAGAGCGGGAGCTGAGAGTCGCGGAGGATTGAAAAGAGCCGGAGCTGAGAGTCGCCGAGGTTTGAAAAGAGCGGGAGCTGAGAGTCGCGGAGGTTTGAAAAGAGCGGGAGCTGAGAGTCGCGGAGGTTTGAAAAGAGCGGGAGCTGAGAGTCGCGCATGTCTGAAAAGAGCGGGAGGTGAGAGTCGCGGAGGTTTGAAAAGAGCGGGAGCTGAGAGTCGCGGAGGTTTCAAAAGAGCGGGAGGTGAGAGTTGCGGAGGTTTAAAAAGAGCGGGACCTGAGAGTCGCGGAGGTTTGAAGAGAGCGGGAGCTGAGAGTCGCGGAGGTTTGAAAAGAGCGGGAGCTGAGCGTCGCGGAGGTTTGAAAAGAGCGGGAGCTGAGAGTCGCGGAGGTTTGAAAAGAGCGGGAGCTGAGAGTCGCGGAGGTTTGAAAAGAGCGGGAGCTGAGAGTCGCGGAGTTTTGAAAAGAGCGGGAGCTGAGAGTCGCGGAGGTTTGAAAAGAGCGGGACCTGAGAGTCCCGGAGGTTTGAAAAGAACGGGAGCTGAGAGTCGCGGAGGTTTCAAAAGAGCGGCAGCTGAGGCTCGCGGAGGTTTGAAAAGAGCAGGACCTGAGAGTAGCGGAGGTTTGAAAAGAGCGGGAGCTGAGAGTCGCGGAGGTTTGAAAAGAGCGGGAGCTGAGCTTCGCGGAGGTTTGAAAAGAGCGGGAGCTGAGAGTCACGGAGGTTTGAAAAGAGCGGGAGCTGAGAGTCGCGGAGTTTTGCAAAGAGCGGGAGCTGAGAGTCGCGGAGGTTTGAAAAGAGCAGGACCTGAGAGTCGCGGAGGTTTGAAAAGAGGGGGAGCTGAGAGTCGCGGAGGTTTGAAAAGAGTGGGAGCTGAGAGTCGCGGAGGTTTGAAAAGAGCGGGAGATGAGAGTCGCGGAGGTTTGAAAAGAGCGGGAGCTGAGAGTCGCGGAGGTTTGAAATTAGCGAGAGCTGAGAGTCGCGCATGTTTGAAATGAGCGGGAGCTGAGAGTCGCGGAGGTTTGAAAAGAGCGGGAGCTTAGATTCGCGGAGGTTTGAAAAGAGCGGGAGCTGAGAGTCGCGCATGTTTGAAATGAGCGGGAGCTGAGAGTCGCGGAGGTTTGCAAAGAGCGGGAGCTGAGAGTCGCGGAGGATTGAAAAGAGCGGGAGCTGAGAGTCGCCGAGGTTTGAAAAGAGCGGGAGCTGAGAGTCGCGGAGGTTTGAAAAGAGCGGGAGCTGAGAGTCGCGGAGGTTTGAAAAGAGCTGGAGCTAAGAGTCACGGAGGTTTGAAAAGAGCGGGAGCTGAGAGTCGCGGAGGTTTGAAAAGAGCGGGAGCTGAGAGTCGCGGAGGATTGAAATGAGCGGGAGCTGAGAGTTGCGGAGGTTTGAAAAGAGCGGGAGCTAAGAGTCGCAGAGGTTTGAAAAGAGCGGGAGCTGAGAGCCGCGGAGGTTTGAAAATAGCGGGAGAAGAGAGTCGCGGAGGTTTGAAAAGAGCGGGAGCTTAGAGTCGCGGAGGTTTGAAAAGAGCGGGAGCTGAGAGTCGCGCATGTCTGAAAAGAGCGGGAGGTGAGAGTCGCGGAGGTTTGCAAAGAGCGGGAGCTGAGAGTCGCGGAGGATTGAAAAGAGCCGGAGCTGAGAGTCGCCGAGGTTTGAAAAGAGCGGGAGCTGAGAGTCGCGGAGGTTTGAAAAGAGCGGGAGCTGAGAGTCGCGGAGGTTTGAAAAGAGCGGGAGCTGAGAGTCGCGCATGTCTGAAAAGAGCGGGAGGTGAGAGTCGCGGAGGTTTGAAAAGAGCGGGAGCTGAGAGTCGCGGAGGTTTCAAAAGAGCGGGAGGTGAGAGTTGCGGAGGTTTGAAAAGAGCGGGACCTGAGAGTCGCGGAGGTTTGAAGAGAGCGGGAGCTGAGAGTCGCGGAGGTTTGAAAAGAGCGGGAGCTGAGCGTCGCGGAGGTTTGAAAAGAGCGGGAGCTGAGAGTCGCGGAGGTTTGAAAAGAGCGGGAGCTGAGAGTCGCGGAGGTTTGAAAAGAGCGGGAGCTGAGCTTCGCGGAGGTTTGAAAAGAGCGGGAGCTGAGAGTCGCGGAGGTTTGAAAAGAGCGGGAGCTGAGAGTCGCGGAGGTTTGCAAAGAGCGGGAGCTGAGAGTCGCGGAGGTTTGAAAAGAGCAGGACCTGAGAGTCGCGGAGGTTTGAAAAGAGGGGGAGCTGAGAGTCGCGGAGGTTTGAAAAGAGTGGGGGCTGAGAGTCGCGGAGGTTTGAAAAGAGCGGGAGATGAGAGTCGCGGAGGTTTGAAAAGAGCGGGAGCTGAGAGTTGCGGAGGTTTGAAGAGAGCGGGAGCTGAGAGTTGCGGAGGTTTGAAAAGAGCGGGAGCTAAGATTCGCAGAGGTTTGAAAAGAGCGGGAGCTGAGAGCCGCGGAGTTTTGAAAAGAGCGGGAGATGAGAGTCGCGGAGGTTTGAAAAGAGCGGGAGCTGAGAGTCGCGGAGGTTTGAAAAGAGCGGGACCTGAGAGTCCCGGAGGTTTGAAAAGAGCGGGAGCTGAGGGTCGCGGAGGTTTCAAAAGAGCGGGAGCTGAGGCTCGCGGAGGTTTGAAAAGAGCAGGACCTGAGAGTCGCGGAGGTTAGAAAAGAGCGGGAGCTGAGAGTCGCGGAGGATTGAAATGAGCGGGAGCTGAGAGTTGCGGAGGTTTGAAAAGAGCGGGAGCTAAGAGTCGCAGAGGTTTGAAAAGAGCGGGAGCTGAGAGCCGCGGAGGTTTGAAAATAGCGGGAGAAGAGAGTCGCGGAGGTTTGAAAAGAGCGGGAGCTTAGAGTCGCGGAGGTTTGAAAAGAGCGGGAGCTGAGAGCCGCGCATGTCTGAAAAGAGCAGGAGGTGAGAGTCGCGGAGGTTTGCAAAGAGCGGGAGCTGAGAGTCGCGGAGGATTGAAAAGAGCCGGAGCTGAGAGTCGCCGAGGTTTGAAAAGAGCGGGAGCTGAGAGTCGCGGAGGTTTGAAAAGAGCGGGAGCTGAGAGTCGCGGAGGTTTGAAAAGAGCGGGAGCTGAGAGTCGCGCATGTCTGAAAAGAGCGGGAGGTGAGAGTCGCGGAGGTTTGAAAAGAGCGGGAGCTGAGAGTCGCGGAGGTTTGCAAAGAGCGGGAGCTGAGAGTCGCGGAGGATTGAAAAGAGCGGGAGCTGAGAGTCGCCGAGGTTTGAAAAGAGCGGGAGCTGAGAGTCGCGGAGGTTTGAAAAGAGCGGGAGCTGAGAGTCGCGGAGGTTTGAAAAGAGCTGGAGCTAAGAGTCACGGAGGTTTGAAAAGAGCGGGAGCTGAGAGTCGCGGAGGTTTGAAATGAGCGGGAGCTGAGAGTTGCGGAGGTTTGAAAAGAGCGGGAGCTAAGAGTCGCAGAGGTTTGAAAAGAGCGGGAGCTGAGAGCCGCGGAGGTTTGAAAATAGCGGGAGAAGAGAGTCGCGGAGGTTTGAAAAGAGCGGGAGCTTAGAGTCGCGGAGGTTTGAAAAGAGCGGGAGCTGAGAGTCGCGCATGTCTGAAAAGAGCGGGAGGTGAGAGTCGCGGAGGTTTGCAAAGAGCGGGAGCTGAGAGTCGCGGAGGATTGAAAAGAGCCGGAGCTGAGAGTCGCCGAGGTTTGAAAAGAGCGGGAGCTGAGAGTCGCGGAGGTTTGAAAAGAGCGGGAGCTGAGAGTCGCGGAGGTTTGAAAAGAGCGGGAGCTGAGAGTCGCGCATGTCTGAAAAGAGCGGGAGGTGAGAGTCGCGGAGGTTTGAAAAGAGCGGGAGCTGAGAGTCGCGGAGGTTTCAAAAGAGCGGGAGGTGAGAGTTGCGGAGGTTTGAAAAGAGCGGGACCTGAGAGTCGCGGAGGTTTGAAGAGAGCGGGAGCTGAGAGTCGCGGAGGTTTGAAAAGAGCGGGAGCTGAGCGTCGCGGAGGTTTGAAAAGAGCGGGAGCTGAGAGTCGCGGAGGTTTGAAAAGAGCGGGAGCTGAGAGTCGCGGAGGTTTGAAAAGAGCGGGAGCTGAGCTTCGCGGAGGTTTGAAAAGAGCGGGAGCTGAGAGTCGCGGAGGTTTGAAAAGAGCGGGAGCTGAGAGTCGCGGAGGTTTGCAAAGAGCGGGAGCTGAGAGTCGCGGAGGTTTGAAAAGAGCAGGACCTGAGAGTCGCGGAGGTTTGAAAAGAGGGGGAGCTGAGAGTCGCGGAGGTTTGAAAAGAGTGGGGGCTGAGAGTCGCGGAGGTTTGAAAAGAGCGGGAGATGAGAGTCGCGGAGGTTTGAAAAGAGCGGGAGCTGAGAGTCGCGGAGGTTTGAAGAGAGCGGGAGCTGAGAGTTGCGGAGGTTTGAAAAGAGCGGGAGCTAAGATTCGCAGAGGTTTGAAAAGAGCGGGAGCTGAGAGCCGCGGAGTTTTGAAAAGAGCGGGAGATGAGAGTCGCGGAGGTTTGAAAAGAGCGGGAGCTGAGAGTCGCGGAGGTTTGAAAAGAGCGGGACCTGAGAGTCCCGGAGGTTTGAAAAGAGCGGGAGCTGAGGGTCGCGGAGGTTTCAAAAGAGCGGGAGCTGAGGCTCGCGGAGGTTTGAAAAGAGCAGGACCTGAGAGTCGCGGAGGTTTGAAAAGAGCGGGAGCTGAGAGTCGCGGAGGATTGAAATGAGCGGGAGCTGAGAGTTGCGGAGGTTTGAAAAGAGCGGGAGCTAAGAGTCGCAGAGGTTTGAAAAGAGCGGGAGCTGAGAGCCGCGGAGGTTTGAAAATAGCGGGAGAAGAGAGTCGCGGAGGTTTGAAAAGAGCGGGAGCTTAGAGTCGCGGAGGTTTGAAAAGAGCGGGAGCTGAGAGCCGCGCATGTCTGAAAAGAGCAGGATGTGAGAGTCGCGGAGGTTTGCAAAGAGCGGGAGCTGAGAGTCGCGGAGGATTGAAAAGAGCCGGAGCTGAGAGTCGCCGAGGTTTGAAAAGAGCGGGAGCTGAGAGTCGCGGAGGTTTGAAAAGAGCGGGAGCTGAGAGTCGCGGAGGTTTGAAAAGAGCGGGAGCTGAGAGTCGCGCATGTCTGAAAAGAGCGGGAGGTGAGAGTCGCGGAGGTTTGAAAAGAGCGGGAGCTGAGAGTCGCGGAGGTTTGCAAAGAGCGGGAGCTGAGAGTCGCGGAGGATTGAAAAGAGCGGGAGCTGAGAGTCGCCGAGGTTTGAAAAGAGCGGGAGCTGAGAGTCGCGGAGGTTTGAAAAGAGCGGGAGCTGAGAGTCGCGGAGGTTTGAAAAGAGCTGGAGCTAAGAGTCACGGAGGTTTGAAAAGAGCGGGAGCTGAGAGTCGCGGAGGTTTGAAAAGAGCGGGAGCTGAGAGTCGCGGAGGATTGAAATGAGCGGGAGCTGAGAGTTGCGGAGGTTTGAAAAGAGCGGGAGCTAAGAGTCGCAGAGGTTTGAAAAGAGCGGGAGCTGAGAGCCGCGGAGGTTTGAAAATAGCGGGAGAAGAGAGTCGCGGAGGTTTGAAAAGAGCGGGAGCTTAGAGTCGCGGAGGTTTGAAAAGAGCGGGAGCTGAGAGTCGCGCATGTATGAAAAGAGCGGGAGGTGAGAGTCGCGGAGGTTTGCAAAGAGCGGGAGCTGAGAGTCGCCGAGGTTTGAAAAGAGCGGGAGCTGAGAGTCGCGGAGGTTTGAAAAGAGCGTGAGCTGAGAGTCGCGGAGGTTTGAAAAGAGCGGGAGCTGAGAGTCGCGCATGTCTGAAAAGAGCTGGAGGTGAGAGTCGCGGAGGTTTGAAAAGAGCGGGAGCTGAGAGTCGCGGAGGTTTCAAAAGAGCGGGAGGTGAGAGTTGCGGAGGTTTGAAAAGAGCGGGACCTGAGAGTCGCGGAGGTTTGAAGAGAGCGGGAGCTGAGAGTCGCGGAGGTTTGAAAAGAGCGGGAGCTGAGAGTCGCGGAGGTTTGAAAAGAGCGGGAGCTGAGAGTCGCGGAGGTTTGAAAAGAGCGGGAGCTGAGCTTCGCGGAGGTTTGAAAAGAGCGGGAGCTGAGAGTCGCGGAGGTTTGAAAAGAGCGGGAGCTGAGAGTCGCGGAGGTTTGCAAAGAGCGGGAGCTGAGAGTCGCGGAGGTTTGAAAAGAGCAGGACCTGAGAGTCGCGGAGGTTTGAAAAGAGGGGGAGCTGAGAGTCGCGGAGGTTTGAAAAGAGTGGGGGCTGAGAGTCGCGGAGGTTTGAAAAGAGCGGGCGATGAGAGTCGCGGAGGTTTGAAAAGAGCGGGAGCTGAGAGTTGCGGAGGTTTGAAGAGAGCGGGAGCTGAGAGTTGCGGAGGTTTGAAAAGAGCGGGAGCTAAGATTCGCAGAGGTTTGAAAAGAGCGGGAGCTGAGAGCCGCGGAGTTTTGAAAAGAGCGGGAGATGAGAGTCGCGGAGGTTTGAAAAGAGCGGGAGCTGAGAGTCGCGGAGGTTTGAAAAGAGCGGGACCTGAGAGTCCCGGAGGTTTGAAAAGAGCGGGAGCTGAGGGTCGCGGAGGTTTCAAAAGAGCGGGAGCTGAGGCTCGCGGAGGTTTGAAAAGAGCAGGACCTGAGAGTCGCGGAGGTTAGAAAAGAGCGGGAGCTGAGAGTCGCGGAGGATTGAAATGAGCGGGAGCTGAGAGTTGCGGAGGTTTGAAAAGAGCGGGAGCTAAGAGTCGCAGAGGTTTGAAAAGAGCGGGAGCTGAGAGCCGCGGAGGTTTGAAAATAGCGGGAGAAGAGAGTCGCGGAGGTTTGAAAAGAGCGGGAGCTTAGAGTCGCGGAGGTTTGAAAAGAGCGGGAGCTGAGAGCCGCGCATGTCTGAAAAGAGCAGGAGGTGAGAGTCGCGGAGGTTTGCAAAGAGCGGGAGCTGAGAGTCGCGGAGGATTGAAAAGAGCCGGAGCTGAGAGTCGCCGAGGTTTGAAAAGAGCGGGAGCTGAGAGTCGCGGAGGTTTGAAAAGAGCGGAGAGCTGAGAGTCGCGGAGGTTTGAAAAGAGCGGGAGCTGAGAGTCGCGCATGTCTGAAAAGAGCGGGAGGTGAGAGCCGCGGAGGTTTGAAAAGAGCGGGAGCTGAGAGTCGCGGAGGTTTGCAAAGAGCGGGAGCTGAGAGTCGCGGAGGATTGAAAAGAGCGGGAGCTGAGAGTCGCCGAGGTTTGAAAAGAGCGGGAGCTGAGAGTCGCGGAGGTTTGAAAAGAGCGGGAGCTGAGAGTCGCGGAGGTTTGAAAAGAGCTGGAGCTAAGAGTCACGGAGGTTTGAAAAGAGCGGGAGCTGAGAGTCGCGGAGGTTTGAAATGAGCGGGAGCTGAGAGTTGCGGAGGTTTGAAAAGAGCGGGAGCTAAGAGTCGCAGAGGTTTGAAAATAGCGGGAGAAGAGAGTCGCGGAGGTTTGAAAAGAGCGGGAGCTTAGAGTCGCGGAGGTTTGAAAAGAGCGGGAGCTGAGAGTCGCGCATGTCTGAAAAGAGCGGGAGGTGAGAGTCGCGGAGGTTTGCAAAGAGCGGGAGCTGAGAGTCGCGGAGGATTGAAAAGAGCCGGAGCTGAGAGTCGCCGAGGTTTGAAAAGAGCGGGAGCTGAGAGTCGCGGAGGTTTGAAAAGAGCGGGAGCTGAGAGTCGCGGAGGTTTGAAAAGAGCGGGAGCTGAGAGTCGCGCATGTCTGAAAAGAGCGGGAGGTGAGAGTCGCGGAGGTTTGAAAAGAGCGGGAGCTGAGAGTCGCGGAGGTTTCAAAAGAGCGGGAGGTGAGAGTTGCGGAGGTTTGAAAAGAGCGGGACCTGAGAGTCGCGGAGGTTTGAAGAGAGCGGGAGCTGAGAGTCGCGGAGGTTTGAAAAGAGCGGGAGCTGAGCGTCGCGGAGGTTTGAAAAGAGCGGGAGCTGAGAGTCGCGGAGGTTTGAAAAGAGCGGGAGCTGAGAGTCGCGGAGGTTTGAAAAGAGCGGGAGCTGAGCTTCGCGGAGGTTTGAAAAGAGCGGGAGCTGAGAGTCGCGGAGGTTTGAAAAGAGCGGGAGCTGAGAGTCGCGGAGGTTTGCAAAGAGCGGGAGCTGAGAGTCGCGGAGGTTTGAAAAGAGCAGGACCTGAGAGTCGCGGAGGTTTGAAAAGAGGGGGAGCTGAGAGTCGCGGAGGTTTGAAAAGAGTGGGGGCTGAGAGTCGCGGAGGTTTGAAAAGAGCGGGAGATGAGAGTCGCGGAGGTTTGAAAAGAGCGGGAGCTGAGAGTCGCGGAGGTTTGAAGAGAGCGGGAGCTGAGAGTTGCGGAGGTTTGAAAAGAGCGGGAGCTAAGATTCGCAGAGGTTTGAAAAGAGCGGGAGCTGAGAGCCGCGGAGTTTTGAAAAGAGCGGGAGATGAGAGTCGCGGAGGTTTGAAAAGAGCGGGAGCTGAGAGTCGCGGAGGTTTGAAAAGAGCGGGACCTGAGAGTCCCGGAGGTTTGAAAAGAGCGGGAGCTGAGGGTCGCGGAGGTTTCAAAAGAGCGGGAGCTGAGGCTCGCGGAGGTTTGAAAAGAGCAGGACCTGAGAGTCGCGGAGGTTTGAAAAGAGCGGGAGCTGAGAGTCGCGGAGGATTGAAATGAGCGGGAGCTGAGAGTTGCGGAGGTTTGAAAAGAGCGGGAGCTAAGAGTCGCAGAGGTTTGAAAAGAGCGGGAGCTGAGAGCCGCGGAGGTTTGAAAATAGCGGGAGAAGAGAGTCGCGGAGGTTTGAAAAGAGCGGGAGCTTAGAGTCGCGGAGGTTTGAAAAGAGCGGGAGCTGAGAGCCGCGCATGTCTGAAAAGAGCAGGAGGTGAGAGTCGCGGAGGTTTGCAAAGAGCGGGAGCTGAGAGTCGCGGAGGATTGAAAAGAGCCGGAGCTGAGAGTCGCCGAGGTTTGAAAAGAGCGGGAGCTGAGAGTCGCGGAGGTTTGAAAAGAGCGGGAGCTGAGAGTCGCGGAGGTTTGAAAAGAGCGGGAGCTGAGAGTCGCGCATGTCTGAAAAGAGCGGGAGGTGAGAGTCGCGGAGGTTTGAAAAGAGCGGGAGCTGAGAGTCGCGGAGGTTTGCAAAGAGCGGGAGCTGAGAGTCGCGGAGGATTGAAAAGAGCGGGAGCTGAGAGTCGCCGAGGTTTGAAAAGAGCGGGAGCTGAGAGTCGCGGAGGTTTGAAAAGAGCGGGAGCTGAGAGTCGCGGAGGTTTGAAAAGAGCTGGAGCTAAGAGTCACGGAGGTTTGAAAAGAGCGGGAGCTGAGAGTCGCGGAGGTTTGAAAAGAGCGGGAGCTGAGAGTCGCGGAGGATTGAAATGAGCGGGAGCTGAGAGTTGCGGAGGTTTGAAAAGAGCGGGAGCTAAGAGTCGCAGAGGTTTGAAAAGAGCGGGAGCTGAGAGCCGCGGAGGTTTGAAAATAGCGGGAGAAGAGAGTCGCGGAGGTTTGAAAAGAGCGGGAGCTTAGAGTCGCGGAGGTTTGAAAAGAGCGGGAGCTGAGAGTCGCGCATGTATGAAAAGAGCGGGAGGTGAGAGTCGCGGAGGTTTGCAAAGAGCGGGAGCTGAGAGTCGCCGAGGTTTGAAAAGAGCGGGAGCTGAGAGTCGCGGAGGTTTGAAAAGAGCGGGAGCTGAGAGTCGCGGAGGTTTGAAAAGAGCGGGAGCTGAGAGTCGCGCATGTCTGAAAAGAGCGGGAGGTGAGAGTCGCGGAGGTTTGAAAAGAGCGGGAGCTGAGAGTCGCGGAGGTTTGAAAAGAGCGGGAGCTGAGAGTCGCGGAGGTTTGAAGAGAGCGGGAGCTGAGAGTTGCGGAGGTTTGAAAAGAGCGGGAGCTAAGATTCGCAGAGGTTTGAAAAGAGCGGGAGCTGAGAGCCGCGGAGTTTTGAAAAGAGCGGGAGATGAGAGTCGCGGAGGTTTGAAAAGAGCGGGAGCTGAGAGTCGCGGAGGTTTGAAAAGAGCGGGACCTGAGAGTCCCGGAGGTTTGAAAAGAGCGGGAGCTGAGGGTCGCGGAGGTTTCAAAAGAGCGGGAGCTGAGGCTCGCGGAGGTTTGAAAAGAGCAGGACCTGAGAGTCGCGGAGGTTTGAAAAGAGCGGGAGCTGAGAGTCGCGGAGGATTGAAATGAGCGGGAGCTGAGAGTTGCGGAGGTTTGAAAAGAGCGGGAGCTAAGAGTCGCAGAGGTTTGAAAAGAGCGGGAGCTGAGAGCCGCGGAGGTTTGAAAATAGCGGGAGAAGAGAGTCGCGGAGGTTTGAAAAGAGCGGGAGCTTAGAGTCGCGGAGGTTTGAAAAGAGCGGGAGCTGAGAGCCGCGCATGTCTGAAAAGAGCAGGAGGTGAGAGTCGCGGAGGTTTGCAAAGAGCGGGAGCTGAGAGTCGCGGAGGATTGAAAAGAGCCGGAGCTGAGAGTCGCCGAGGTTTGAAAAGAGCGGGAGCTGAGAGTCGCGGAGGTTTGAAAAGAGCGGGAGCTGAGAGTCGCGGAGGTTTGAAAAGAGCGGGAGCTGAGAGTCGCGCATGTCTGAAAAGAGCGGGAGGTGAGAGTCGCGGAGGTTTGAAAAGAGCGGGAGCTGAGAGTCGCGGAGGTTTGCAAAGAGCGGGAGCTGAGAGTCGCGGAGGATTGAAAAGAGCGGGAGCTGAGAGTCGCCGAGGTTTGAAAAGAGCGGGAGCTGAGAGTCGCGGAGGTTTGAAAAGAGCGGGAGCTGAGAGTCGCGGAGGTTTGAAAAGAGCTGGAGCTAAGAGTCACGGAGGTTTGAAAAGAGCGGGAGCTGAGAGTCGCGGAGGTTTGAAAAGAGCGGGAGCTGAGAGTCGCGGAGGATTGAAATGAGCGGGAGCTGAGAGTTGCGGAGGTTTGAAAAGAGCGGGAGCTAAGAGTCGCAGAGGTTTGAAAAGAGCGGGAGCTGAGAGCCGCGGAGGTTTGAAAATAGCGGGAGAAGAGAGTCGCGGAGGTTTGAAAAGAGCGGGAGCTTAGAGTCGCGGAGGTTTGAAAAGAGCGGGAGCTGAGAGTCGCGCATGTATGAAAAGAGCGGGAGGTGAGAGTCGCGGAGGTTTGCAAAGAGCGGGAGCTGAGAGTCGCCGAGGTTTGAAAAGAGCGGGAGCTGAGAGTCGCGGAGGTTTGAAAAGAGCGGGAGCTGAGAGTCGCGGAGGTTTGAAAAGAGCGGGAGCTGAGAGTCGCGCATGTCTGAAAAGAGCGGGAGGTGAGAGTCGCGGAGGTTTGAAAAGAGCGGGAGCTGAGAGTCGCGGAGGTTTCAAAAGAGCGGGAGGTGAGAGTTGCGGAGGTTTGAAAAGAGCGGGACCTGAGAGTCGCGGAGGTTTGAAGAGAGCGGGAGCTGAGAGTCGCGGAGGTTTGAAAAGAGCGGGAGCTGAGCGTCGCGGAGGTTTGAAAAGAGCGGGAGCTGAGAGTCGCGGAGGTTTGAAAAGAGCGGGAGCTGAGAGTCGCGGAGGTTTGAAAAGAGCGGGAGCTGAGCTTCGCGGAGGTTTGAAAAGAGCGGGAGCTGAGAGTCGCGGAGGTTTGAAAAGAGCGGGAGCTGAGAGTCGCGGAGGTTTGCAAAGAGCGGGAGCTGAGAGTCGCGGAGGTTTGAAAAGAGCAGGACCTGAGAGTCGCGGAGGTTTGAAAAGAGGGGGAGCTGAGAGTCGCGGAGGTTTGAAAAGAGTGGGGGCTGAGAGTCGCGGAGGTTTGAAAAGAGCGGGAGATGAGAGTCGCGGAG
Organism: Scyliorhinus torazame; assembly: GCF_047496885.1. Lineage (NCBI taxonomy): Eukaryota > Metazoa > Chordata > Chondrichthyes > Carcharhiniformes > Scyliorhinidae > Scyliorhinus > Scyliorhinus torazame. Next base: position 342,617 of record NW_027307877.1, on the reverse strand, counting down.
GTTTGAAAAGAGCGGGAGCTGAGAGTCGCGGAGGTTTGAAAAGAGCGAGATCTGAGAGTTGCGGAGGTTTGAAAAGAGCGGGAGCTAAGATTCGCAGAGGTTTGAAAAGAGCGGGAGCTGAGAGCCGCGGAGTTTTGAAAAGAGCGGGAGATGAGAGTCGCGGAGGTTTGAAAAGAGCGGGAGCTTAGAGTCGCGGAGGTTTGAAAAGAGCGGGAGCTGAGAGTCGCGCATGTTTGAAATGAGCGGGAGCTGAGAGTCGCGGAGGTTTGCAAAGAGCGGGAGCTGAGAGTCGCGGAGGATTGAAAAGAGCGGGAGCTGAGAGTCGCCGAGGTTTGAAAAGAGCGGGAGCTGAGAGTCGCGGAGGTTTGAAAAGAGCGGGAGCTGAGAGTCGCGGAGGTTTGAAAAGAGCTGGAGCTAAGAGTCACGGAGGTTTGAAAAGAGCGGGAGCTGAGAGTCGCGGAGGTTTGAAAAGAGCGGGAGCTGAGAGTCGCGGAGGATTGAAATGAGCGGGAGCTGAGAGTTAGGAGGTTTGAAAAGAGCGGGAGCTAAGAGTCGCAGAGGTTTGAAAAGAGCGGGAGCTGAGAGCCGCGGAGGTTTGAAAATAGCGGGAGAAGAGAGTCGCGGAGGTTTGAAAAGAGCGGGAGCTTAGAGTCGCGGAGGTTTGAAAAGAGCGGGAGCTGAGAGTCGCGCATGTCTGAAAAGAGCGGGAGGTGAGAGTCGCGGAGGTTTGCAAAGAGCGGGAGCTGAGAGTCGTGGAGGATTGAAAAGAGCCGGAGCTGAGAGTCGCCGAGGTTTGAAAAGAGCGGGAGCTGAGAGTCGCGGAGGTTTGAAAAGAGCGGGAGCTGAGAGTCGCGGAGGTTTGAAAAGAGCGGGAGCTAAGAGTCGCGGAGGTTTGAAAAGAGCGGGAGCTGAGAGTCGCGGAGGTTTGAAAAGAGCGGGAGCTGAGAGTCGCGGAGGTTTGAAATGAGCGGGAGCTGAGAGTCGCGGAGGTTTGAAAAGAGCGGGTGCTGAGAGTCGGGGAGGTTATGAAAAGACCGGGAGCTAAGAGTCGCGGAGGTTTGAAAAGAGCGGGAGCTGAGAGTCGCGGAAGTTTGAAAAGAACGGGAGCTGAGAGTCGCGGAGTTTTGAAAAGAGCGGGAGCTGAGAGTCGTGGAGGTTTGAAAAGAGCGGGAGCTGAGAGTCGCGGAGTTTTGAAAAGAGCGGGAGCTGAGAGTCGCGGAGGTTTGAAAAGAGCGGGACCTGAGAGTCCCGGAGTTTTGAAAAGAGCGGGAGCTGAGGGTCGCGGAGGTTTCAAAAGAGCGGGAGCTGAGGCTCGCGGAGGTTTGAAAAGAGCAGGACCTGAGAGTCGCGGAGGTTTGAAAAGAGCGGGAGCTGAGCGTCGCGGAGGTTTGAAAAGAGCGGGAGCTGAGAGTCGCGGAGGTTTGAAAAGAGCGGGAGCTGAGAGTCGCGGAGGTTTGCAAAGAGCCGGAGCTGAGAGTCGCGGAGGTTTGAAAAGAGCAGGACCTGAGAGTCGCGGAGGTTTGAAAAGAGGGGGAGCTGAGAGTCGCGGAGGTTTGAAAAGAGTGGGAGCTGAGAGTCGCGGAGGTTTGAAAAGAGCGGGAGATGAGAGTCGCGGAGGTTTGAAAAGAGCGGGAGCTGAGTGTCGCGGAGGTTTGAAAAGAGCGAGAGCTGAGAGTTGCGGAGGTTTGAAAAGAGCGGGAGCTAAGATTCGCAGAGGTTTGAAATGAGCGGGAGCTGAGAGTCGCGGAGTTTTGAAAAGAGCGGGAGCTGAGAGTCGCGGAGGTTTGAAAAGAGCGGGAGCTGAGAGTCACGGAGTTTTGAAAAGAGCGGGAGCTGAGAGTCGCGGAGGTTTGAAAAGAGCGGGACCTGAGAGTCCCGGAGGTTTGAAAAGAGCGGGAGCTGAGAGTCGCGGAGGTTTCAAAACAGCGGGAGCTGAGGTCGCGGAGGTTTGAAAAGAGCAGGACCTGAGAGTCGCGGAGGTTTGAAAAGAGCGGGAGCTGAGAGTCGCGGAGGTTTGAAAAGAGCGGGAGCTGAGCGTCGCGGAGGTTTGAAAAGAGAGGGAGCTGAGAGTCGCGGAGGTTTGAAAAGAGCGGGACCTGAGAGTCCCGGAGGTTTGAAAAGAGCGGGAGCTGAGAGTCGCGGAGGTTTCAAAAGAGCGGGAGCTGAGGCTCGCGGACGTTTGAAAAGAGCAGGACCTGAGAGTCGCGGAGGTTTGAAAAGAGCGGGAGCTGAGAGTCGCGGAGGTTTGAAAAGAGCGGGAGCTGAGAGTCGCGGAGGTTTGAAAAGAGCGGGAGCTGAGAGTCGCGGAGGTTTTAAAAGAGCGGGAGGTGAGAGTTGCGGAGGTTTGAAAAGAGCGGGACCTGAGAGTCGCGGAGGTTTGAAGAGAGCGGGAGCTGAGAGTCGCGGAGGTTTGAAAAGAGCGGGAGCTGAGCGTCGCGGAGGTTTGAAAAGAGCGGGAGCTGAGAGTCGCGGAGGTTTGAAAAGAGCGGGAGCTGAGAGTCCCGGAGGTTTGCAAAGAGCGGGAGCTGTGAGTCGCAGAGGTTTGAAAAGAGCAGGATGTGAGAGTCTTGGAGGTTTGAAAAGAGGGGGAGCTGAGAGTCGCGGAGGTTTGAAAAGAGTGGGAGCTGAGAGTCGCGGAGGTTTGAAAAGAGCGGGTGCTTAGAGTCGCGGAGGTTTGAAAAGAGCGGGAGCTGAGAGTCGCGCATGTCTGAAAATAGCGGGAGGTGAGAGTCGCGGAGGTTTGAAAAGAGCGGGAGCTGAGAGTCGCGGAGGTTTCAAAAGAGCGGGAGGTGAGAGTTGCGGAGGTTTGAAAAGAGCGGGACCTGAGAGTCGCGGAGGTTTGAAGAGAGCGGGAGCTGAGAGTCGCGGAGGTTTGAAAAGAGCGGGAGCTGAGCGTCGCGGAGGTTTGAAAAGAGCGGGAGCTGAGAGTCGCGGAGGTTTGAAAAGAGCGGGAGCTGAGAGTCGCGGAGGTTTGAAAAGAGCGGGAGCTGAGAGTCGCGGAGTTTTGAAAAGAGCGGGAGCTGAGAGTCGCGGAGGTTTGAAAAGAGCGGGACCTGAGAGTCCCGGAGGTTTGAAAAGAGCGGGAGCTGAGAGTCGCGGAGGTTTCAAAAGAGCGGGAGCTGAGGCTCGCGGAGGTTTGAAAAGAGCAGGACCTGAGAGTAGCGGAGGTTTGAAAAGAGCGGGAGCTGAGAGTCGCGGAGGTTTGAAAAGAGCGGGAGCTGAGCTTCGCGGAGGTTTGAAAAGAGCGGGAGCTGAGAGTCGCGGAGGTTTGAAAAGAGCGGGAGCTGAGAGTCGCGGAGGTTTGCAAAGAGCGGGAGCTGAGAGTCGCGGAGGTTTGAAAAGAGCAGGACCTGAGAGTCGCGGAGGTTTGAAAAGAGTGGGAGCTGAGAGTCGCGGAGGTTTGAACAGAGCGGGAGATGAGAGTCGCGGAGGTTTGAAAAGAGCGGGAGCTGAGAGTCGCGGAGGTTTGAAAAGAGCGAGAGCTGAGAGTTGCGGAGGTTTGAAAAGAGCGGGAGCTAAGATTCGCAGAGGTTTGAAAAGAGCGGGAGCTGAGAGCCGCGGAGTTTTGAAAAGAGCGGGAGATGAGTGTCGCGGAGGTTTGAAACGAGCGGGAGCTTAGAGTCGCGGAGGTTTGAAAAGAGCGGGAGCTGAGAGTCGCGCATGTTTGAAATGAGCGGGAGCTGAGAGTCGCGGAGGTTTGCAAAGAGCGGGAGCTGAGAGTCGCGGATGATTGAAAAGAGCGGGAGCTGAGAGTCGCCGAGGTTTGAAAAGAGCGGGAGCTGAGAGTCGCGGAGGTTTGAAAAGAGCGGGAGCTGAGAGTCGCGGAGGTTTGAAAAGAGCTGGAGCAAAGAGTCACGGAGGTTTGAAAAGAGCGGGAGCTGAGAGTCGCGGAGGTTTGAAAAGAGCGGGAGCTGAGAGTCGCAGAGGATTGAAATGAGCGGGAGCTGAGAGTTGCGGAGGTTTGAAAAGAGCGGGAGCTAAGAGTCGCAGAGGTTTGAAAAGAGCGGGAGCTGAGAGCCGCGGAGGTTTGAAAATAGCGGGAGCTGAGAGTCGCGGAGGTTTTAAAAGAGCGGGAGGTGAGAGTTGCGGAGGTTTGAAAAGAGCGGGACCTGAGAGTCGCGGAGGTTTGAAGAGAGCGGGAGCTGAGAGTCGCGGAGGTTTGAAAAGAGCGGGAGCTGAGCGTCGCGGAGGTTTGAAAAGAGCGGGAGCTGAGAGTCGCGGAGGTTTGAAAAGAGCGGGAGCTGAGAGTTCCGGAGGTTTGCAAAGAGCGGGAGCTGTGAGTCGCAGAGGTTTGAAAAGAGCAGGATCTGAGAGTCTTGGAGGTTTGAAAAGAGGGGGAGCTGAGAGTCGCGGAGGTTTGAAAAGAGTGGGAGCTGAGAGTCGCGGAGGTTTGAAAAGAGCGGGTGCTTAGAGTCGCGGAGGTTTGAAAAGAGCGGGAGCTGAGAGTCGCGCATGTCTGAAAAGAGCGGGAGGTGAGAGTCGCGGAGGTTTGAAAAGAGCGGGAGCTGAGAGTCGCGGAGGTTTCAAAAGAGCGGGAGGTGAGAGTTGCGGAGGTTTGAAAAGAGCGGGACCTGAGAGTCGCGGAGGTTTGAAGAGAGCGGGAGCTGAGAGTCGCAGAGGTTTGAAAAGAGCGGGAGCTGAGCGTCGCGGAGGTTTGAAAAGAGCGGGAGCTGAGAGTCGCGGAGGTTTGAAAAGAGCGGGAGCTGAGAGTCGCGGAGGTTTGAAAAGAGCGGGAGCTGAGAGTCGCGGAGTTTTGAAAAGAGCGGGAGCTGAGAGTCGCGGAGGTTTGAAAAGAGCGGGACCTGAGAGTCCCGGAGGTTTGAAAAGAGCGGGAGCTGAGAGTCGCGGAGGTTTCAAAAGAGCGGGAGCTGAGGCTCGCGGAGGTTTGAAAAGAGCAGGACCTGAGAGTAGCGGAGGTTTGAAAAGAGCGGGAGCTGAGAGTCGCGGAGGTTTGAAAAGAGCGGGAGCTGAGCTTCGCGGAGGTTTGAAAAGAGCGGGAGCTGAGAGTCGCGGATGTTTGAAAAGAGCGGGAGCTGAGAGTCGCGGAGGTTTGCAAAGAGCGGGAGCTGAGAGTCGCGGAGGTTTGAAAAGAGCAGGACCTGAGAGTCGCGGAGGTTTGAAAAGAGGGGGAGCTGAGAGTCGCGGAGGTTTGAAAAGAGTGGGAGCTGAGAGTCGCGGAGGTTTGAACAGAGCGGGAGATGAGAGTCGCGGAGGTTTGAAAAGAGCGGGAGCTGAGAGTCGCGGAGGTTTGAAAAGAGCGAGAGCTGAGAGTTGCGGAGGTTTGAAAAGAGCGGGAGCTAAGATTCGCAGAGGTTTGAAAAGAGCGGGAGCTGAGAGCCGCGGAGTTTTGAAAAGAGCGGGAGATGAGTGTCACGGAGGTTTGAAAAGAGCGGGAGCTTAGAGTCGCGGAGGTTTGAAAAGAGCGGGAGCTGAGAGTCGCGCATGTTTGAAATGAGCGGGAGCTGAGAGTCGCGGAGGTTTGCAAAGAGCGGGAGCTGAGAGTCGCGGAGGATTGAAAAGACCGGGAGCTGAGAGTCGCCGAGGTTTGAAAAGAGCGGGAGCTGAGAGTCGCGGAGGTTTGAAAAGAGCGGGAGCTGAGAGTCGCGGAGGTTTGAAAAGAGCTGGAGCTAAGAGTCACGGAGGTTTGAAAAGAGCGGGAGCAGAGAGTCGCGGAGGTTTGAAAAGAGCGGGAGCTGAGAGTCGCAGAGGATTGAAATGAGCGGGAGCTGAGAGTTGCGGAGGTTTGAAAAGAGCGGGAGCTAAGAGTCGCAGAGGTTTGAAAAGAGCGGGAGCTGAGAGCCGCGGAGGTTTGAAAATAGCGGGAGAAGAGAGTCGCGGAGGTTTGAAAAGAGCGGGAGCTTAGAGTCGCGGAGGTTTGAAAAGAGCGGGAGCTGAGAGTCGCGCATGTCTGAAAAGAGCGGGAGGTGAGAGTCGCGGAGGTTTGCAAAGAGCGGGAGCTGAGAGTCGCGGAGGATTGAAAAGAGCCGGAGCTGAGAGTCGCCGAGGTTTGAAAAGAGCGGGTGCTGAGAGTCGCGGAGGTTTGAAAAGAGCGGGAGCTGAGAGTCGCGGAGGTTTGAAAAGAGCGGGAGCTAAGAGTCGCGGAGGTTTGAAAAGAGCGGGAGCTGAGAGTCGCGGAGGTTTGAAAAGAGCGGGAGCTGAGAGTCGCGGAGGTTTGAAATGAGCGGGAGCTGAGAGTCGCGGAGGTTTGAAAAGAGCGGGTGCTGAGAGTCGGGGAGGTTATGAAAAGACCGGGAGCTAAGAGTCGCGGAGGTTTGAAAAGAGCGGGAGCTGAGAGTCGCGGAGGTTTGAAAAGAACGGGAGCTGAGAGTCGCGGAGGTTTGAAAAGAGCGGGAGCTGAGAGTCGCGGAGGTTTGAAAAGAGCGGGAGCTGAGAGCCGCGGAGTTTTGAAAAGACCGGGAGCTGAGAGTCGCGGAGGTTTGAAAAGAGCGGGACCTGAGAGTCCCGGAGGTTTGAAAAGAGCGGGAGCTGAGGGTCGCGGAGGTTTCAAAAGAGCGGGAGCTGAGGCTCGCGGAGGTTTGAAAAGAGCAGGACCTGAGAGTCGCGGAGGTTTGAAAAGAGCGGGAGCTGAGAGTCGCGGAGGTTTGAAAAGAGCGGGAGCTGAGCGTCGCGGAGGTTTGAAAAGAGCGGGAGCTGAGAGTCGCGGAGGTTTGAAAAGAGCGGGAGCTGAGAGTCGCGAATGTCTGAAAAGAGCGGGAGGTGAGAGTCGCGGAGGTTTGCAAAGAGCGGGAGCTGAGAGTCGCGGAGGATTGAAAAGAGCCGGAGCTGAGAGTCGCCGAGGTTTGAAAAGAGCGGGAGCTGAGAGTCGCGGAGGTTTGAAAAGAGCGGGAGCTGAGAGTCGCGGAGGTTTGAAAAGAGCGGGAGCTAAGAGTCGCGGAGGTTTGAAAAGAGCGGGAGCTGAGAGTCGCGGAGGTTTGAAAAGAGCGGGAGCTGAGAGTCGCGGAGGTTTGAAATGAGCGGGAGCTGAGAGTCGCGGAGGTTTGAAAAGAGCGGGTGCTGAGAGTCGGGGAGGTTATGAAAAGACCGGGAGCTAAGAGTCGCGGAGGTTTGAAAAGAGCGGGAGCTGAGAGTCGCGGAGGTTTGAAAAGAACGGGAGCTGAGAGTCGCGGAGGTTTGAAAAGAGCGGGAGCTGAGAGTCGCGGAGGTTTGAAAAGAGCGGGAGCTGAGAGTCGCGGAGTTTTGAAAAGACCGGGAGCTGAGAGTCGCGGAGGTTTGAAAAGAGCGGGACCTGAGAGTCCCGGAGGTTTGAAAAGAGCGGGAGCTGAGGGTCGCGGAGGTTTCAAAAGAGCGGGAGCTGAGGCTCGCGGAGGTTTGAAAAGAGCAGGACCTGAGAGTCGCGGAGGTTTGAAAAGAGCGGGAGCTGAGAGTCGCGGAGGTTTGAAAAGAGCGGGAGCTGAGCGTCGCGGAGGTTTGAAAAGAGCGGGAGCTGAGAGTCGCGGAGGTTTGAAAAGAGCGGGAGCTGAGAGTCGCGGAGGTTTGCAAAGAGCTGGAGCTGAGAGTCGCGGAGGTTTGAAAAGAGCAGGACCTGAGAGTCGCGGAGGTTTGAAAAGAGGGGGAGCTGAGAGTCGCGGAGGTTTGAAAAGAGTGGGAGCTGAGAGTCGCGGAGGTTTGAAAAGAGCGGGAGATGAGAGTCGCGGAGGTTTGAAAAGAGCGGGAGCTGAGAGTCGCGGAGGTTTGAAAAGAGCGAGAGCTGAGAGTTGCGGAGGTTTGAAAAGAGCGGGAGCTAAGATTCGCAGAAGTTTGAAAAGAGCGGGAGCTGAGAGCCGTGGAGTTTTGAAAAGAGCGGGAGATGAGAGTCGCGGAGGTTTGAAAAGAGCGGGAGCTTAGAGTCGCGGAGGTTTGAAAAGAGCGGGAGCTGAGAGTCGCGCATGTTTGAAATGAGCGGGAGATGAGAGTCGCGGAGGTTTGCAAAGAGCGGGAGCTGAGAGTCGCGGAGGATTGAAAAGAGCGGAAGATGAGAGTCGCCGAGGTTTGAAAAGAGCGGGAGCTGAGAGTCGCGGAGGTTTGAAAAGAGCGGGAGCTGAGAGTCGCCGAGGTTTGAAAAGAGCTGGAGCTGAGAGTCGCGGAGGTTTGAAAAGAGCGGGAGCTGCGAGTCGCGGAGGATTGAAATGAGCGGGAGCTGAGAGTTGCGGATGTTTGAAAAGAGCGGGAGCTAAGAGTCGCAGAGGTTTGAAAAGAGCGGGAGCTGAGAGCCGCGTAGGTTTGAAAATAGCGGGAGAAGAGACTCACGGAGGTTTGAAAAGAGCGGGAGCTTAGAGTCGCGGAGGTTTGAAAAGAGCGGGAGCTGAGAGTCGCGCATGTCTGAAAAGAGCGGGAGGTGAGAGTCGCGGAGGTTTGCAAAGAGCGGGAGCTGAGAGTCGCGGAGGATTGAAAAGAGCCGGAGCTGAGAGTCGCCGAGGTTTGAAAAGAGCGGGAGCTGAGAGTTGCGGAGGTTTGAAAAGAGCGGGAGCTGAGAGTCGCGGAGGTTTGAAAAGAGCGGGAGCTAAGAGTCGTGGAGGTTTGAAAAGAGCGGGAGCTGAGAGTCACGGAGGTTTGAAAAGAGCGGGAGCTGAGAGTCGCGGAGGTTTGAAATGAGCGGGAGCTGAGAGTCGCGGAGGTTTGAAAAGAGCGGGTGCTGAGAGTCGGGGAGGTTATGAAAAGACTGGGAGCTAAGAGTCGCGGAGGTTTGAAAGGAGCGGGAGCTGAGAGTCGCGGGGGTTTGAAAAGAGCGGGAGCTGAGAGTCGCGGAGGTTTGAAAAGAGCGGGAGCTGAGAGTCGCGGAGGTTTGAAAAGAGCGGGAGCTGAGAGTCGCGGAGTTTTGAAAAGAGCGGGAGCTGAGAGTCGCGGAGGTTTGAAAAGAGCGGGACCTGAGAGTCCCGGAGGTTTGAAAAGAGCGGGAGCTGAGAGTCGCGGAGGTTTCAAAAGAGCGGGAGCTGAGGCTCGCAGAGGTTTGAAAAGAGCATGACCTGAGAGTCGCGGAGGTTTGAAAAGAGCGGGAGCTGAGAGTCGCGGAGGTTTGAAAAGAGCGGGAGCTGAGCGTCGCGGAGGTTTGAAAAGAGCGGGAGCTGAGAGTCGCGGAGGTTTGAAAAGAGCGGGAGCTGAGAGTCGCGGAGGTTTGCAAAGAGCGGGAGCTGAGAGTCGCGGAGGTTTGAAAAGAGCAGGACCTGAGAGTCCCGGAGGTTTGAAAAGAGGGGGAGCTGAGAGTCGCGGAGGTTTGAAAAGAGTGGGAGCTGAGAGTCGCGGAGGTTTGAAAAGAGCGGGAGATGAGAGTCGCGGAGGTTAGAAAAGAGCGGGAGCTGAGAGTCGCGGAGGTTTGAAAAGAGCGAGAGCTGAGAGTTGCGGAGGTTTGAAAAGAGCGGGAGCTAAGATTCTCAGAGGTTTGAAAAGAGCGGGTGCTGAGAGCCGCGGAGTTTTGAAAAGAGCGGGAGATGAGAGTCGCAGAGGTTTGAAAAGAGCGGGAGCTGAGAGTCGCGGAGGTTTGAAAAGAGCGGGAGCTGAGAGTCGCGCATGTTTGAAATGAGCGGGAGCTGAGAGTCGCGGAGGTTTGCAAAGAGCGGGAGCTGAGACTCGCGGAGGATTGAAAAGAGCGGGAGCTGAGAGTCGCCGAGGTTTGAAAAGAGCTGGAGCTAAGGGTCACGGAGGTTCGAAAAGAGCGGGAGCTGAGAGTCGCGGAGGTTTGAAAAGAGCGGGAGCTGAGAGTCGCGGATGATTGAAATGAGCGGGAGCTGAGAGTCGCGCAGGTTTGAAAAGAGCGGGTGCTGAGAGTCGGGGAGGTTTGAAAAGAGCGGGAGCTAAGAGTCTCGGAGGTTTAAAAAGAGCGGGAGCTGAGAGTCGCGGAGGTTTGAAAACAGCGGGAGCTGAGAGTCGCGGAGGTTTGAAAAGAGCGGGAGCTGAGAGTTGCGGAGGTTTGAAAAGAGCGGGAGCTGAGAGTTGCGGAGTTTTGAAAAGAGCGGGAGCTGAGAGTCGCGGAGGTTTGAAATGAGCGGGAGCTGAGAGTCGCGGAGGTTTGAAAAGAGCGGGTGCTGAGAGTCGCGGAGGTTTGAAAAGACCGGGAGCTAAGAGTCGCGGAGGTTTGAAAAGAGCGGGAGCTGAGAGTCGCGGAGGTTTGAAAACAGCGGGAGCTGAGAGTCGCGGAGGTTTGAAAAGAGCGGGAGCTGAGAGTCGCGGAGGTTTGAAAAGAGCGGATGCTGAGAGTCGCGGAGTTTTGAAAAGAGCGGGAGCTGAGAGTCGCGGAGGTTTGAAAAGAGCTGGAGCTGAGAGTCCCGGAGATTTGAAAAGAGCGGGAGCTTAGAGTCGCGGAGGTTTGAAAAGAGCGGGAGCTGAGAGTCGCGGAGGTTTGAAAAGAGCGGGAGCTGAGAGTCTCGGATGTTTGAAAAGAGCGGGAGCTGAGAGTCGCGGAGGTTTGAAAAGAGCGGGTGCTAAGAGTCGCGGAGGTTTGAAAAGAGCGGGAGCTGAGAGTCGCGGAAGTTTGCAAAGAGCGGAAGCTGAGAGTCGCGGAGGTTTGAAAAGAGCGGGAGCTGAGAGTCGCTGAGGTTTGAAAAGAGCGGGAGAGGAGAGTCGCGGAGGTTTGAAAAGAGCAGGAGCTGAGAGTCGCAGAGATATGAAAAGAGCGGGAGCTGAGAGTCGCGGAGGTTTGAAAAGAGCGGGAGCTTAGAGTCGCGGAGATTTGAAAAGAGCGGGAGCTGAGAGTCGCGGAGGTTTGAAAAGAGCGGGAGCTGAGAGTCGCGGAGGTTTGAAATGAGCGGGACATGAGAGTCGTGGAGGTTTGAAAAGAGTGGGAGCTGAGAGTCGCGGAGGTTTACAAAAGAGCGGGAGCTGAGAGTCGCGGAGGTTTGAAAAGAGCGGGAGCTGAGAGTCGCGGAGGTTTGAAAAGAGCGGGAGCTGAGAGTCACGGAGGTTTGAAAAGAGCAGGAGCTGAGAGTCGCGGAGGTTTGAAAAGAGCGGGAGCTGCGAGTCGCGGAGGTTTGAAAAGAGTGGGAGCTGAGAGTCGCAGAGGTTTGAAAACAGCGGGAGCTGAGAGTCGCGGAGGTTTGAAAAGAGCGGGAGCTGAGAGTCGCGGAGGTTTGAAAAGAGCGGGAGCTGAGAGTCGCGGAGTTTTGAAAAGAGCGGGAGCTGAGCGTCGCGGATGTTTGAAATGAGCGGGAGCTGAGAGTCGCGGAGGTTTGAAAAGAGCGGGTGCTGAGAGTCGCGGAGGTTTGAAAAGACCGGGAGCTAAGAGTCGCGGAGGTTTGAAAAGAGCGGGAGCTGAGAATCACGGAGGTTTGAAAACAGCGGGAGCTGAGAGTCGCCGAGGTTTGAAAAGAGCCGGAGCTGAGAGTCGCGGAGGTTTGAAAGGAGCGGGAGCTGAGAGTCGCGGAGGTTTGAAAAGAGCAGGAGCTGAGAGTCGCGGAGTTTTGAAAAGAGCGGGAGCTGAGAGTCGCGGATGTTTGAAAAGAGCGGGAGCTGAGAGTCGCTGAGGTTTGAAAAGAGCGGGAGCTGAGAGTCGCGGAGGTTTGAAAAGAGCAGGAGCTGAGAGTCGTAGAGATATGAAAAGAGCGGGAGCTGAGAGTCGCGGAGGTTTGAAAAGAGCGGGAGCTTAGAGTCGCGGAGATTTGAAAAGAGCGGGAGCTGAGAGTCGCGGAGGTTTGAAAAGAGCGGGAGCTGAGAGTCGCGGAGGTTTGAAATGAGCGGGACCTGAGAGTCTTGGAGGTTTGAAAAGAGTGGGAGCTGAGAGTCGCGGAGGTTTGAAAAGAGCGGGAGCTGAGAGTCGCGGAGGTTTGAAAAGAGCGGGAGCTGAGAGTCGCGGAGGTTTGAAAAGAGCAGGAGCTGAGAGTCGCGGAGTTTTGAAAAGAGCGGGAGCTGAGAGTCGCGGATGTTTGAAAAGAGCGGGAGATGAGAGTCGCTGAGGTTTGAAAAGAGCGGGAGCTGAGAGTCGCGGAGGTTTGAAAAGAGCAGGAGCTGAGAGTCGTAGAGATATGAAAAGAGCGGGAGCTGAGAGTCGCGGAGGTTTGAAAAGAGCGGGAGCTTAGAGTCGCGGAGATTTGAAAAGAGCGGGAGCTGAGAGTCGCGGAGGTTTGAAAAGAGCGGGAGCTGAGAGTCGCGGAGGTTTGAAATGAGCGGGACCTGAGAGTCTTGGAGGTTTGAAAAGAGTGGGAGCTGAGAGTCGCGGAGGTTTGAAAAGAGCGGGAGCTGAGAGTCGCGGAGGTTTGAAAAGAGCGGGAGCTGAGAGTCGCGGAGGTTTGAAAAGAGCGGGAGCTGAGAGTCACGGAGGTTTGAAAAGAGCAGGAGCTGAGAGACGCGGAGGTTTGAAAAGAGCGGGAGCTCCGAGTCGCGGAGGTTTGAAAAGAGTGGGAGCTGAGAGTCGCTGAGGTTTGAAAAGATCGGGAGCTGAGAGTCGCGGAGGTTTGAAAAGAGCAGGAGCTGAGAGTCGCAGAGATATGAAAAGAGCGGGAGCTGAGAGTCGCGGAGGTTTGAAAAGAGCGGGAGCATAGAGTCGCGGAGATTTGAAAAGAGCGGGAGCTGAGAGTCGCGGAGGTTTGAAAAGAGCGGGAGCTGAAAGTTGCGGAGGTTTGAAATGAGCGGGACCTGAGAGTCGTGGAGGTTTGAAAAGAGTGGGAGCTGAGAGTCGCGGAGGTTTGAAAAGAGCGGGAGCTGAGAGTCGCGGAGGTTTGAAAACAGCGGGAGCTGAGAGTCGCGGAGGTTTGAAAACAGCGGGAGCTGAGAGTCACGGAGGTTTGAAAAGAGCAGGAGCTGAGAGTCTCGGAGGTTTGAAAAGAGCGGGAGCTGCGAGTCGCGGAGGTTTGAAAAGAGTGGGAGCTGAGAGTCGCGGAGGTTTGAAAAGATCGGGAGCTGAGAGTCGCGGATGTCTGATATGAGCGGGAGCTGAGAATCGCGGTGGTTTGAAAAGAGCGGGAGCTGAGAGTCGCAGAGGTTTGAAAAGAGTGGGAGCTGAGAGTCGCGGAGGTTTGAAAAGAGCGGGAGCTGAGAGTCGCGGAGGTTTGCAAAGAGCGGGAGCTGAGAGTCGCGGAGGTTTGAAAAGAGCGAGAGCTGAGAGTCGCGGAGGTTTGACAAGAGCGGGAGCTGGGAGTCGCAGAGGTTTGAAAAGAGCGGAAGCTGAGAGCCGCGGAGGTTTGAAAAGAGCGGGAGCTGAGAGTCGCGGAGGTTTGAAAAGAGCGGAACCTCAGAGTCGCGGAGATTTGAAAAGAGCGGGAGCTGAGTGTCGCGGAGGTTTGATAAGAGCGTGAGCTGAGAGTCGCGGATGTTTGAAAAGAGCGGGATCTGAGAGTCGCGGAGGTTTGAAAAGAGCGGGAGCTAAGATTCGCAGAGGTTTGAAAAGAGCGGGAGCTGAGAGCCGCGGAGTTTTGAAAAGAGCGGGAGATGAGAGTCGCGGAGGTTTGAAAAGAGCGGGAGCTTAGAGTCGCGGAGGTTTGAAAAGAGCGGGAGCTGAGAGTCGCGCATGTTTGAAATGAGCGGGAGATGAGAGTCGCGGAGGTTTGCAAAGAGCGGGAGCTGAGAGTCGCGGAGGATTGAAAAGAGCGGAAGATGAGAGTCGCCGAGGTTTGAAAAGAGCGGGAGCTGAGAGTCGCGGAGGTTTGAAAGGAGCGGGAGCTGAGAGTCGCGGAGGTTTGAAAAGAGCTGGAGCTAAGAGTCACGGAGGTTTGAAAAGAGCGGGAGCTGAGAGTCGCGGAGGTTTGAAAAGAGCGGGAGCTGCGAGTCGCGGAGGATTGAAATGAGCGGGAGCTGAGAGTTGCGGAGGTTTGAAAAGAGCGGGAGCTAAGAGTCGCAGAGGTTTGAAAAGAGCGGGAGCTGAGAGCCGCGTAGGTTTGAAAATAGCGGGAGAAGAGACTCGCGGAGGTTTGAAAAGAGCGGGAGCTTAGAGTCGCGGAGGTTTGAAAAGAGCGGGAGCTGAGAGTCGCGCATGTCTGAAAAGAGCGGGAGGTGAGAGTCGCGGAGGTTTGCAAAGAGCGGGAGCTGAGAGTCGCGGAGCATTGAAAAGAGCCGGAGCTGAGAGTCGCCGAGGTTTGAAAAGAGCGGGAGCTGAGAGTCGCAGAGGTTTGAAAAGAGCGGGAGCTGAGAGTCGCGGAGGTTTGAAAAGAGCGGGAGCTAAGAGTCGTGGAGGTTTGAAAAGAGCGGGAGCTGAGAGTCGCGGAGGTTTGAAAAGAGCGGGAGCTGAGAGTCGCGGAGGTTTGAAATGAGCGGGAGCTGAGAGTCGCGGAGGTTTGAAAAGAGCGGGTGCTGAGAGTCGGGGAGGTTATGAAAAGACTGGGAGCTAAGAGTCGCGGAGGTTTGAAAAGAGCGGGAGCTGAGAGTCGCGGGGGTTTGAAAAGAGCGGGAGCTGAGAGTCGCAGAGGTTTGAAAAGAGCGGGAGCTGAGAGTCGCGGAGGTTTGAAAAGAGCGGGAGCTGAGAGTCGCGGAGTTTTGAAAAGAGCGGGAGCTGAGAGTCGCGGAGGTTTGAAAAGAGCGGGACCTGAGAGTCCCGGAGGTTTGAAAAGAGCGGGAGCTGAGAGTCGCGGAGGTTTCAAAAGAGCGGGAGCTGAGGCTCGCGGAGGTTTGAAAAGAGCATGACCTGAGAGTCGCGGAGGTTTGAAAAGAGCGGGAGCTGAGAGTCGCGGAGGTTTGAAAAGAGCGGGAGCTGAGCGTCGCGGAGGTTTGAAAAGAGCGGGAGCTGAGAGTCGCGGAGGTTTGAAAAGAGCGGGAGCTTAGAGTCGCGGAGGTTTGCAAAGAGCGGGAGCTGAGAGTCGCGGAGGTTTGAAAAGAGCAGGACCTGAGAGTCCCGGAGGTTTGAAAAGAGGGGGAGCTGAGAGTCGCGGAGGTTTGAAAAGAGTGGGAGCTGAGAGTCGCGGAGGTTTGAAAAGAGCGGGAGATGAGAGTCGCGGAGGTTAGAAAAGAGCGGGAGCTGAGAGTCGCGGAGGTTTGAAAAGAGCGAGAGCTGAGAGTTGCGGAGGTTTGAAAAGAGCGGGAGCTAAGATTCTCAGAGGTTTGAAAAGAGCGGGTGCTGAGAGCCGCGGAGTTTTGAAAAGAGCGGGAGATGAGAGTCGCGGAGGTTTAAAAGAGCGGGAGCTTAGAGTCGCTGAGGTTTGAAAAGAGCGGGAGCTGAGAGTCGCGCATGTTTGAAATGAGCGGGAGCTGAGAGTCGCGGAGGTTTGCAAAGAGCGGGAGCTGAGACTCGCGGAGGATTGAAAAGAGCGGGAGCTGAGAGTCGCCGAGGTTTGAAAAGAGCGGGAGCTGAGAGTCGCGGAGGTTTGAAAAGATCGGGAGCTGAGAGTCGCGGAGGTTTGAAAAGAGCGGGAGCTGAGAGTCGCGGAGGTTTGAAAAGAGCGGGAGCTGAGAGTCGCGGAGGTTTGCAAAGAGCGGGAGCTGAGAGTCGCGGAGGTTTGAAAAGAGCGAGAGCTGAGAGTCGCGGAGGTTTGACAAGAGCGGGAGCTGGGAGTCGCAGAGGTTTGAAAAGAGCGGAAGCTGAGAGCCGCGGAGGTTTGAAAAGAGCGGGAGCTGAGAGTCGCGGAGGTTTGAAAAGAGCGGAACCTCAGAGTCGCGGAGATTTGAAAAGAGCGGGAGCTGAGTGTCGCGGAGGTTTGATAAGAGCGTGAGCTGAGAGTCGCGGATGTTTGAAAAGAGCGGGATCTGAGAGTCGCGGAGGTTTGAAAAGAGCGGGAGCTAAGATTCGCAGAGGTTTGAAAAGAGCGGGAGCTGAGAGCCGCGGAGTTTTGAAAAGAGCGGGAGATGAGAGTCGCGGAGGTTTGAAAAGAGCGGGAGCTTAGAGTCGCGGAGGTTTGAAAAGAGCGGGAGCTGAGAGTCGCGCATGTTTGAAATGAGCGGGAGATGAGAGTCGCGGAGGTTTGCAAAGAGCGGGAGCTGAGAGTCGCGGAGGATTGAAAAGAGCGGAAGATGAGAGTCGCCGAGGTTTGAAAAGAGCGGGAGCTGAGAGTCGCGGAGGTTTGAAAGGAGCGGGAGCTGAGAGTCGCGGAGGTTTGAAAAGAGCTGGAGCTAAGAGTCACGGAGGTTTGAAAAGAGCGGGAGCTGAGAGTCGCGGAGGTTTGAAAAGAGCGGGAGCTGCGAGTCGCGGAGGATTGAAATGAGCGGGAGCTGAGAGTTGCGGAGGTTTGAAAAGAGCGGGAGCTAAGAGTCGCAGAGGTTTGAAAAGAGCGGGAGCTGAGAGCCGCGTAGGTTTGAAAATAGCGGGAGAAGAGACTCGCGGAGGTTTGAAAAGAGCGGGAGCTGAGAGTCGCGCATGTCTGAAAAGAGCGGGAGGTGAGAGTCGCGGAGGTTTGCAAAGAGCGGGAGCTGAGAGTCGCGGAGGATTGAAAAGAGCCGGAGCTGAGAGTCGCCGAGGTTTGAAAAGAGCGGGAGCTGAGAGTCGCGGAGGTTTGAAAAGAGCGGGAGCTGAGAGTCGCGGAGGTTTGAAAAGAGCGGGAGCTAAGAGTCGTGGAGGTTTGAAAAGAGCGGGAGCTGAGAGTCGCGGAGGTTTGAAAAGAGCGGGAGCTGAGAGTCGCGGAGGTTTGAAATGAGCGGGAGCTGAGAGTCGCGGAGGTTTGAAAAGAGCGGGTGCTGAGAGTCGGGGAGGTTATGAAAAGACTGGGAGCTAAGAGTCGCGGAGGTTTGAAAAGAGCGGGAGCTGAGAGTCGCGGGGGTTTGAAAAGAGCGGGAGCTGAGAGTCGCAGAGGTTTGAAAAGAGCGGGAGCTGAGAGTCGCGGAGGTTTGAAAAGAGCGGGAGCTGAGAGTCGCGGAGTTTTGAAAAGAGCGGGAGCTGAGAGTCGCGGAGGTTTGAAAAGAGCGGGTCCTGAGAGTCCCGGAGGTTTGAAAAGAGCGGGAGCTGAGAGTCGCGGAGGTTTCAAAAGAGCGGGAGCTGAGGCTCACGGAGGTTTGAAAAGAGCATGACCTGAGAGTCGCGGAGGTTTGAAAAGAGCGGGAGCTGAGAGTCGCGGAGGTTTGAAAAGAGCGGGAGCTGAGCGTCGCGGAGGTTTGAAAAGAGCGGGAGCTGAGAGTCGCGGAGGTTTGAAAAGAGCGGGAGCTGAGAGTCGCGGAGGTTTGCAAAGAGCGGGAGCTGAGAGTCGCGGAGGTTTGAAAAGAGCAGGACCTGAGAGTCCCGGAGGTTTGAAAAGAGGGGGAGCTGAGAGTCGCGGAGGTTTGAAAAGAGTGGGAGCTGAGAGTCGCGGAGGTTTGAAAAGAGCGGGAGATGAGAGTCGCGGAGGTTAGAAAAGAGCGGGAGCTGAGAGTCGCGGAGGTTTGAAAAGAGCGAGAGCTGAGAGTTGCGGAGGTTTGAAAAGAGCGGGAGCTAAGATTCTCAGAGGTTTGAAAAGAGCGGGTGCTGAGAGCCGCGGAGTTTTGAAAAGAGCGGGAGATGAGAGTCGCGGAGGTTTGAAAGGAGCGGGAGCTTAGAGTCGCGGAGGTTTGAAAAGAGCGGGAGCTGAGAGTCGCGCATGTTTGAAATGAGCGGGAGCTGAGAGTCGCGGAGGTTTGCAAAGAGCGGGAGCTGAGACTCGCGGAGGATTGAAAAGAGCGGGAGCTGAGAGTCGCCGAGGTTTGAAAAGAGCGGGAGCTGAGAGTCGCGGAGGTTTGAAAAGAGCGGGAGCTGAGAGTCGCGGAGGTTTGAAAAGAGCTGGAGCTAAGGGTCACGGAGGTTTGAAAAGATCGGGAGCTGAGAGTCGCGGAGGTTTGAAAAGAGCGGGAGCTGAGAGTCGCGGAGGATTGAAATGAGCGGGAGCTGAGAGTCGCGCAGGTTTGAAAAGAGCGGGTGCTGAGAGTCGGGGAGGTTTGAAAAGAGCGGGAGCTAAGAGTCTCGGAGGTTTAAAAAGAGCGGGAGCTGAGAGTCGCGGAGGTTTGAAAACAGCGGGAGCTGAGAGTCGCGGAGGTTTGAAAAGAGCGGGAGCTGAGAGTTGCGGAGGTTTGAAAAGAGCGGGAGCTGAGAGTTGCGGAGTTTTGAAAAGAGCGGGAGCTGAGAGTCGCGGAGGTTTGAAATGAGCGGGAGCTGAGAGTCGCGGAGGTTTGAAAAGAGCGGGTGCTGAGAGTCGCGGAGGTTTGAAAAGACCGGGAGCTAAGAGTCGCGGAGGTTTGAAAAGAGCGGGAGCTGAGAGTCGCGGAGGTTTGAAAACAGCGGGAGCTGAGAGTCGCGGAGGTTTGAAAAGAGCGGGAGCTGAGAGTCGCGGAGGTTTGAAAAGAGCGGGAGCTGAGAGTCGCGGAGTTTTGAAAAGAGCGGGAGCTGAGAGTCGCGGAGGTTTGAAAAGAGCTGGAGCTGAGAGTCCCGGAGATTTGAAAAGAGCGGGAGCTTAGAGTCGCGGAGGTTTGAAAAGAGCGGGAGCTGAGAGTCGCGGAGGTTTGAAAAGAGCGGGAGCTGAGAGTCGCGGATGTTTGAAAAGAGAGGGAGCTGAGAGTCGCGGAGGTTTGAAAAGAGCGGGTGCTAAGAGTCGCGGAGGTTTGAAAAGAGCGGGAGCTGAGAGTCGCGGAAGTTTGCAAAGAGCGGAAGCTGAGAGTCGCGGAGGTTTGAAAAGAGCGGGAGCTGAGAGTCGCTGAGGTTTGAAAAGAGCGGGAGCTGAGAGTCGCGGAGGTTTGAAAAGAGCAGGAGCTGAGAGTCGCAGAGATATGAAAAGAGCGGGAGCTGAGAGTCGCGGAGGTTTGAAAAGAGCGGGAGCTTAGAGTCGCGGAGATTTGAAAAGAGCGGGAGCTGAGAGTCGCGGAGGTTTGAAAAGAGAGGGAGCTGAGAGTCGCGGAGGTTTGAAATGAGCGGGACATGAGAGTCGTGGAGGTTTGAAAAGAGTGGGAGCTGAGAGTCGCGGAGGTTTACAAAAGAGCGGGAGCTGAGAGTCGCGGAGGTTTGAAAAGAGCGGGAGCTGAGAGTCGCGGAGGTTTGAAAAGAGCGGGAGCTGAGAGTCACGGAGGTTTGAAAAGAGCAGGAGCTGAGAGTCGCGGAGGTTTGAAAAGAGCGGGAGCTGCGAGTCGCGGAGGTTTGAAAAGAGTGGGAGCTGAGAGTCGCAGAGGTTTGAAAACAGCGGGACCTGAGAGTCGCGGAGGTTTGAAAAGAGCGGGAGCTGAGAGTCGCGGAGGTTAGAAAAGAGCGGGAGCTGAGAGTCGCGGAGTTTTGAAAAGAGCGGGAGCTGAGCGTCGCGGAGGTTTGAAATGAGCGGGAGCTGAGAGTCGCGGAGGTTTGAAAAGAGCGGGTGCTGAGAGTCTCGGAGGTTTGAAAAGACCGGGAGCTAAGAGTCGCGGAGGTTTGAAAAGAGCGGGAGCTGAGAATCACGGAGGTTTGAAAACAGCGGGAGCTGAGAGTCGCCGAGGTTTGAAAAGAGCCGGAGCTGAGAGTCGCGGAGGTTTGAAAGGAGCGGGAGCTGAGAGTCGCGGAGGTTTGAAAAGAGCAGGAGCTGAGAGTCGCGGAGTTTTGAAAAGAGCGGGAGCTGAGAGTCGCGGATGTTTGAAAAGAGCGGGAGCTGAGAGTCGCTGAGGTTCGAAAAGAGCGGGAGCTGAGAGTCGCGGAGGTTTGAAAAGAGCAGGAGCTGAGAGTCGTAGAGATATGAAAAGAGCGGGAGCTGAGAGTCGCGGAGGTTTGAAAAGAGCGGGAGCTTAGAGTCGCGGAGATTTGAAAAGAGCGGGAGCTGAGAGTCGCGGAGGTTTGAAAAGAGCGGGAGCTGAGAGTCACGGAGGTTTGAAATGAGCGGGACCTGAGAGTCTTGGAGGTTTGAAAAGAGTGGGAGCTGAGAGTCGCGGAGGTTTGAAAAGAGCGGGAGCTGAGAGTCGCGGAGGTTTGAAAAGAGAGGGAGCTGAGAGTCGCGGAGGTTTGAAAAGAGCGGGAGCTGAGAGTCACGGAGGTTTGAAAAGAGCAGGAGCTGAGAGTCGCGGAGGTTTGAAAAGAGCGGGAGCTGCGAGTCGCGGAGGTTTGAAAAGAGTGGGAGCTGAGAGTCGCTGAGGTTTGAAAAGATCGGGAGCTGAGAGTCGCGGAGGTTTGAAAAGAGCAGGAGCTGAGAGTCGCAGAGATATGAAAAGAGCGTGAGCTGAGAGTAGCGGAGGTTTGAAAAGAGCGGGAGCTTAGAGTCGCGGAGATTTGAAAAGAGCGGGAGCTGAGAGTCGCGGAGGTTTGAAAAGAGCGGGAGCTGAAAGTTGCGGAGGTTTGAAATGAGCGGGACCTGAGAGTCGTGGAGGTTTGAAAAGAGTGGGAGCTGAGAGTCGCGGAGGTTTGAAAAGAGCGGGAGCTGAGAGTCGCGGAGGTTTGAAAAGAGCGGGAGCTGAGAGTCGCGGAGGTTTGAAAACAGCGGGAGCTGAGAGTCACGGAGGTTTGAAAAGAGCAGGAGCTGAGAGTCGCAGAGGTTTGAAAAGAGCGGGAGCTGCGAGTCGCGGAGGTTTGAAAAGAGTGGGAGCTGAGAGTCGCGGAGGTTTGAAAAGATCGGGAGCTGAGAGTCGCGGATGTCTGAAATGAGCGGGAGCTGAGAATCGCGGTGGTTTGAAAAGAGCGGGAGCTGAGAGTCGCAGAGGTTTGAAAAGAGCGGGAGCTGAGAGTCTCGGAGGTTTAAAAATGGCGGGAGCTGAGAGTCGCGGAGGTTTGAAAAGGGCGGGAGCTGTTAGTCGCGGAGGTTTGAAAAGAGCGGGAGCTGAGAGTCGCGGAGGTTTGAAAAGAGCGGGAGCTGAGAGTCGCGGAGGTTTGCAAAGAGCGGGAGCTGAGAGTCGCGGAGGTTTGAAAAGAGCGAGAGCTGAGAGTCGCGGAGGTTTGACAAGAGCGGGAGCTGGGAGTCGCAGAGGTTTGAAAAGAGCAGAAGCTGAGAGCCGCGGAGGTTTGAAAAGAGCGGGAGCTGAGAGTCGCGGAGGTTTGAAAAGAGCGGAACCTCAGAGTCGCGGAGATGTGAAAAGAGCGGGAGCTGAGTGTCGCGGAGGTTTGATAAGAGCGTGAGCTGAGAGTCGCGGATGTTTGAAAAGAGCGGGATCTGAGAGTCGCGGAGGTTAGAAAAGAGCGGGAGCTGAGAGTCGCGGAGGTTTGAAAAGAGCGAGAGCTGAGAGTTGCGGAGGTTTGAAAAGAGCGGGAGCTAAGATTCTCAGAGGTTTGAAAAGAGCGGGTGCTGAGAGCCGCGGAGTTTTGAAAAGAGCGGGAGATGAGAGTCGCGGAGGTTTGAAAGAAGCGGGAGCTTAGAGTCGCGGAGGTTTGAAAAGAGCGGGAGCTGAGAGTCGCGCATGTTTGAAATGAGCGGGAGCTGAGAGTCGCGGAGGTTTGCAAAGAGCGGGAGCTGAGACTCGCGGAGGATTGAAAAGAGCGGGAGCTGAGAGTCGCCGAGGTTTGAAAAGAGCGGGAGCTGAGAGTCGCGGAGGTTTGAAAAGAGCGGGAGCTGAGAGTCGCGGAGGTTTGAAAAGAGCTGGAGCTAAGGGTCACGGAGGTTTGAAAAGATCGGGAGCTGAGAGTCGCGGAGGTTTGAAAAGAGCGGGAGCTGAGAGTCGCGGAGGATTGAAATGAGCGGGAGCTGAGAGTCGCGCAGGTTTGAAAAGAGCGGGTGCTGAGAGTCGGGGAGGTTTGAAAAGAGCGGGAGCTAAGAGTCTCGGAGGTTTAAAAAGAGCGGGAGCTGAGAGTCGCGGAGGTTTGAAAACAGCGGGAGCTGAGAGTCGCGGAGGTTTGAAAAGAGCGGGAGCTGAGAGTTGCGGAGGTTTGAAAAGAGCGGGAGCTGAGAGTTGCGGAGTTTTGAAAAGAGCGGGAGCTGAGAGTCGCGGAGGTTTGAAATGAGCGGGAGCTGAGAGTCGCGGAGGTTTGAAAAGAGCGGGTGCTGAGAGTCGCGGAGGTTTGAAAAGACCGGGAGCTAAGAGTCGCGGAGGTTTGAAAAGAGCGGGAGCTGAGAGTCGCGGAGGTTTGAAAACAGCGGGAGCTGAGAGTCGCGGAGGTTTGAAAAGAGCGGGAGCTGAGAGTCGCGGAGGTTTGAAAAGAGCGGGAGCTGAGAGTCGCGGAGTTTTGAAAAGAGCGGGAGCTTAGAGTCGCGGAGGTTTGAAAAGAGCGGGAGCTGAGAGTCGCGGAGGTTTGAAAAGAGCGGGAGCTGAGAGTCGCGGATGTTTGAAAAGAGAGGGAGCTGAGAGTCGCGGAGGTTTGAAAAGAGCGGGTGCTAAGAGTCGCGGAGGTTTGAAAAGAGCGGGAGCTGAGAGTCGCGGAAGTTTGCAAAGAGCGGAAGCTGAGAGTCGCGGAGGTTTGAAAAGAGCGGGAGCTGAGAGTCGCTGAGGTTTGAAAAGAGCGGGAGCTGAGAGTCGCGGAGGTTTGAAAAGAGCAGGAGCTGAGAGTCGCAGAGATATTAAAAGAGCGGGAGCTGAGAGTCGCGGAGGTTTGAAAAGAGCGGGAGCTTAGAGTCGCGGAGATTTGAAAAGAGCGGGAGCTGAGAGTCGCGGAGGTTTGAAAAGAGCGGGAGCTGAGAGTCGCGGAGGTTTGAAATGAGCGGGACATGAGAGTCGTGGAGGTTTGAAAAGAGTGGGAGCTGAGAGTCGCGGAGGTTTACAAAAGAGCGGGAGCTGAGAGTCGCGGAGGTTTGAAAAGAGCGGGAGCTGAGAGTCGCGGAGGTTTGAAAAGAGCGGGAGCTGAGAGTCACGGAGGTTTGAAAAGAGCAGGAGCTGAGAGTCGCGGAGGTTTGAAAAGAGCGGGAGCTGCGAGTCGCGGAGGTTTGAAAAGAGTGGGAGCTGAGAGTCGCAGAGGTTTGAAAACAGCGGGAGCTGAGAGTCGCGGAGGTTTGAAAAGAGCGGGAGCTGAGAGTCGCGGAGGTTAGAAAAGAGCGGGAGCTGAGAGTCGCGGAGTTTTGAAAAGAGCGGGAGCTGAGCGTCGCGGAGCTTTGAAATGAGCGGGAGCTGAGAGTCGCGGAGGTTTGAAAAGAGCGGGTGCTGAGAGTCTCGGAGGTTTGAAAAGACCGGGAGCTAAGAGTCGCGGAGGTTTGAAAAGAGCGGGAGCTGAGAATCACGGAGGTTTGAAAACAGCGGGAGCTGAGAGTCGCCGAGGTTTGAAAAGAGCCGGAGCTGAGAGTCGCGGAGGTTTGAAAGGAGCGGGAGCTGAGAGTCGCGGAGGTTTGAAAAGAGCAGGAGCTGAGAGTCGCGGAGTT
Organism: Scyliorhinus torazame; assembly: GCF_047496885.1. Lineage (NCBI taxonomy): Eukaryota > Metazoa > Chordata > Chondrichthyes > Carcharhiniformes > Scyliorhinidae > Scyliorhinus > Scyliorhinus torazame. The sequence goes on along the minus strand of NW_027307877.1, from coordinate 319,608 downwards.
TTGAAAAGAGCGGGAGCTGAGAGTCGCGGATGTTTGAAAAGAGCGGGAGCTGAGAGTCGCTGAGGTTCGAAAAGAGCGGGAGCTGAGAGTCGCGGAGGTTTGAAAAGAGCAGGAGCTGAGAGTCGTAGAGATATGAAAAGAGCGGGAGCTGAGAGTCGCGGAGGTTTGAAAAGAGCGGGAGCTTAGAGTCGCGGAGATTTGAAAAGAGCGGGAGCTGAGAGTCGCGGAGGTTTGAAAAGAGCGGGAGCTGAGAGTCACGGAGGTTTGAAATGAGCGGGACCTGAGAGTCTTGGAGGTTTGAAAAGAGTGGGAGCTGAGAGTCGCGGAGGTTTGAAAAGAGCGGGAGCTGAGAGTCGCGGAGGTTTGAAAAGAGAGGGAGCTGAGAGTCGCGGAGGTTTGAAAAGAGCGGGAGCTGAGAGTCACGGAGGTTTGAAAAGAGCAGGAGCTGAGAGTCGCGGAGGTTTGAAAAGAGCGGGAGCTGCGAGTCGCGGAGGTTTGAAAAGAGTGGGAGCTGAGAGTCGCTGAGGTTTGAAAAGATCGGGAGCTGAGAGTCGCGGAGGTTTGAAAAGAGCAGGAGCTGAGAGTCGCAGAGATATGAAAAGAGCGTGAGCTGAGAGTAGCGGAGGTTTGAAAAGAGCGGGAGCTTAGAGTCGCGGAGATTTGAAAAGAGCGGGAGCTGAGAGTCGCGGAGGTTTGAAAAGAGCGGGAGCTGAAAGTTGCGGAGGTTTGAAATGAGCGGGACCTGAGAGTCGTGGAGGTTTGAAAAGAGTGGGAGCTGAGAGTCGCGGAGGTTTGAAAAGAGCGGGAGCTGAGAGTCGCGGAGGTTTGAAAAGAGCGGGAGCTGAGAGTCGCGGAGGTTTGAAAACAGCGGGAGCTGAGAGTCACGGAGGTTTGAAAAGAGCAGGAGCTGAGAGTCGCAGAGGTTTGAAAAGAGCGGGAGCTGCGAGTCGCGGAGGTTTGAAAAGAGTGGGAGCTGAGAGTCGCGGAGGTTTGAAAAGATCGGGAGCTGAGAGTCGCGGATGTCTGAAATGAGCGGGAGCTGAGAATCGCGGTGGTTTGAAAAGAGCGGGAGCTGAGAGTCGCAGAGGTTTGAAAAGAGCGGGAGCTGAGAGTCTCGGAGGTTTAAAAATGGCGGGAGCTGAGAGTCGCGGAGGTTTGAAAAGGGCGGGAGCTGTTAGTCGCGGAGGTTTGAAAAGAGCGGGAGCTGAGAGTCGCGGAGGTTTGAAAAGAGCGGGAGCTGAGAGTCGCGGAGGTTTGCAAAGAGCGGGAGCTGAGAGTCGCGGAGGTTTGAAAAGAGCGAGAGCTGAGAGTCGCGGAGGTTTGACAAGAGCGGGAGCTGGGAGTCGCAGAGGTTTGAAAAGAGCAGAAGCTGAGAGCCGCGGAGGTTTGAAAAGAGCGGGAGCTGAGAGTCGCGGAGGTTTGAAAAGAGCGGAACCTCAGAGTCGCGGAGATGTGAAAAGAGCGGGAGCTGAGTGTCGCGGAGGTTTGATAAGAGCGTGAGCTGAGAGTCGCGGATGTTTGAAAAGAGCGGGATCTGAGAGTCGCGGAGGTTTGAAAAGAGCGGGAGCTGAGATTCGCGGAGGTTTGAAAAGAGCGGGAGCTGAAAGTCGCGGAGATTTGAAAAGAGCATGACCTGAGAGTCGCGGAGGTTTGAAAAGAGCGGGAGCTGAGATTCGCGGAGGTTTGAAAAGAGCTGGAGCTGAGAGTCGCGGAGGTTGGAAACGAGCGGGAGCGGAGAGGCGCGGAGGTTCGAAAAGAGCGCGAGTTGATAGTCGCGGAGGCTTGAAAAGAGCGGGAGCTGAGAATCGCGGTGGTTTGAAAAGAGCGGGAGCTGAGAGTCGCAGAGGTTTGAAAAGAGCGGGAGCTGAGAGTCTCGGAGGTTTAAAAATGGCGGGAGCAGAGAGTCGCGGAGGTTTGAAAAGGAAGGGAGCTGTTAGTCGCGGAGGTTTGAAAAGAGCGGGAGCTGAGAGTCGCGGAGGTTTGAAAAGAGTGGGAGCTGAGAGTCGCGGAGTTTTGCAAAGAGCGGGAGCTGAGAGTCGCGGAGGTTTGAAAAGAGCGAGAGCTGAGAGTCGCGGAGGTTTGAAAAGAGCGGGAGCTGAGAGTCGCGGAGGTTAGAAAAGAGCGGGAGCTGAGAGTCGCGGAGTTTTGAAAAGAGCGGGAGCTGAGCGTCGCGGAGCTTTGAAATGAGCGGGAGCTGAGAGTCGCGGAGGTTTGAAAAGAGCGGGTGCTGAGAGTCTCGGAGGTTTGAATAGACCGGGAGCTAAGAGTCGCGGAGGTTTGAAAAGAGCGGGAGCTGAGAATCACGGAGGTTTGAAAACAGCGGGAGCTGAGAGTCGCCGAGGTTTGAAAAGAGCCGGAGCTGAGAGTCGCGGAGGTTTGAAAGGAGCGGGAGCTGAGAGTCGCGGAGGTTTGAAAAGAGCAGGAGCTGAGAGTCGCGGAGTTTTGAAAAGAGCGGGAGCTGAGAGTCGCGGATGTTTGAAAAGAGCGGGAGCTGAGAGTCGCTGAGGTTCGAAAAGAGCGGGAGCTGAGAGTCGCGGAGGTTTGAAAAGAGCAGGAGCTGAGAGTCGTAGAGATATGAAAAGAGCGGGAGCTGAGAGTCGCGGAGGTTTGAAAAGAGCGGGAGCTTAGAGTCGCGGAGATTTGAAAAGAGCGGGAGCTGAGAGTCGCGGAGGTTTGAAAAGAGCGGGAGCTGAGAGTCACGGAGGTTTGAAATGAGCGGGACCTGAGAGTCTTGGAGGTTTGAAAAGAGTGGGAGCTGAGAGTCGCGGAGGTTTGAAAAGAGCGGGAGCTGAGAGTCGCGGAGGTTTGAAAAGAGAGGGAGCTGAGAGTCGCGGAGGTTTGAAAAGAGCGGGAGCTGAGAGTCACGGAGGTTTGAAAAGAGCAGGAGCTGAGAGTCGCGGAGGTTTGAAAAGAGCGGGAGCTGCGAGTCGCGGAGGTTTGAAAAGAGTGGGAGCTGAGAGTCGCTGAGGTTTGAAAAGATCGGGAGCTGAGAGTCGCGGAGGTTTGAAAAGAGCAGGAGCTGAGAGTCGCAGAGATATGAAAAGAGCGTGAGCTGAGAGTAGCGGAGGTTTGAAAAGAGCGGGAGCTTAGAGTCGCGGAGATTTGAAAAGAGCGGGAGCTGAGAGTCGCGGAGGTTTGAAAAGAGCGGGAGCTGAAAGTTGCGGAGGTTTGAAATGAGCGGGACCTGAGAGTCGTGGAGGTTTGAAAAGGGTGGGAGCTGAGAGTCGCGGAGGTTTGAAAAGAGCGGGAGCTGAGAGTCGCGGAGGTTTGAAAAGAGCGGGAGCTGAGAGTCGCGGAGGTTTGAAAACAGCGGGAGCTGAGAGTCACGGAGGTTTGAAAAGAGCAGGAGCTGAGAGTCGCAGAGGTTTGAAAAGAGCGGGAGCTGCGAGTCGCGGAGGTTTGAAAAGAGTGGGAGCTGAGAGTCGCGGAGGTTTGAAAAGATCGGGAGCTGAGAGTCGCGGATGTCTGAAATGAGCGGGAGCTGAGAATCGCGGTGGTTTGAAAAGAGCGGGAGCTGAGAGTCGCAGAGGTTTGAAAAGAGCGGGAGCTGAGAGTCTCGGAGGTTTAAAAATGGCGGGAGCTGAGAGTCGCGGAGGTTTGAAAAGGGCGGGAGCTGTTAGTCGCGGAGGTTTGAAAAGAGCGGGAGCTGAGAGTCGCGGAGGTTTGAAAAGAGCGGGAGCTGAGAGTCGCGGAGGTTTGCAAAGAGCGGGAGCTGAGAGTCGCGGAGGTTTGAAAAGAGCGAGAGCTGAGAGTCGCGGAGGTTTGACAAGAGCGGGAGCTGGGAGTCGCAGAGGTTTGAAAAGAGCAGAAGCTGAGAGCCGCGGAGGTTTGAAAAGAGCGGGAGCTGAGAGTCGCGGAGGTTTGAAAAGAGCGGAACCTCAGAGTCGCGGAGATGTGAAAAGAGCGGGAGCTGAGTGTCGCGGAGGTTTGATAAGAGCGTGAGCTGAGAGTCGCGGATGTTTGAAAAGAGCGGGATCTGAGAGTCGCGGAGGTTTGAAAAGAGCGGGAGCTGAGATTCGCGGAGGTTTGAAAAGAGCGGGAGCTGAAAGTCGCGGAGATTTGAAAAGAGCATGACCTGAGAGTCGCGGAGGTTTGAAAAGAGCGGGAGCTGAGATTCGCGGAGGTTTGAAAAGAGCTGGAGCTGAGAGTCGCGGAGGTTGGAAACGAGCGGGAGCGGAGAGGCGCGGAGGTTCGAAAAGAGCGCGAGTTGATAGTCGCGGAGGCTTGAAAAGAGCGGGAGCTGAGAATCGCGGTGGTTTGAAAAGAGCGGGAGCTGAGAGTCGCAGAGGTTTGAAAAGAGCGGGAGCTGAGAGTCTCGGAGGTTTAAAAATGGCGGGAGCAGAGAGTCGCGGAGGTTTGAAAAGGAAGGGAGCTGTTAGTCGCGGAGGTTTGAAAAGAGCGGGAGCTGAGAGTCGCGGAGGTTTGAAAAGAGCGGGAGCTGAGAGTCGCGGAGTTTTGCAAAGAGCGGGAGCTGAGAGTCGCGGAGGTTTGAAAAGAGCGAGAGCTGAGAGTCGCGGAGGTTTGACAAGAGCGGGAGCTGGGAGTCGCAGAGGTTTGAAAAGAGCGGAAGCTGAGAGCCGCGGAGGTTTGAAAAGAGCGGGAGCTGAGAGTCGCGGAGGTTTGAAAAGTGCGGAACCTCAGAGTCGCGGAGGTTTGAAAAGAGCGGGAGCTGAGAGTCGCGGAGGTTTGAAAAGAGCGGGAGCTGAGAGTCGCGGATGTTTGAAAAGAGCGGGAGCTGGGAGTCGCGGAGGTTTGAAAAGAGCGGGAGCTGAGATTCGCGGAGGTTTGAAAAAAGCGGGAGCTGATAGTCGCGGTGGTATGAAAAGAGCTGGAGCTGAGAGTCGCGGTGGTTTGAAAAGAGCGGGAGCTGAGAGTCGCGGAGGCTTGAAAAGAGCGGGAGCTGAGAGTCGCGGAGGTTTGAAAAGAGCGGGAGCTGAGAGTCGCGGAGGTTTGAAAAGAGCGGGAGCTGAGAGTCGCGGAGATTTGAAAAGAGCGGGAGCTGAGAGTCGTGGAGGTTTGAAAAGAGCGGGAGCTGTTAGTCACGGAGGTTTGAAAAGAGCGGGAGCTGAGAGTCGCGGAAGTTTGAAAAGAACTGGAGCTGAGAGTCGCGGAGGTTTGAAAAGAGCGGGAGCTGAGAGTCGCGGAGGTTTGCAAAGAACGGGAGCTGAGAGTCGCGGAGGTTTGAAAAGAGCGGGACCTGAGAGTCGCGGAGATTTGAAAAGAGCGGGAGCTGAGAGTCGCGGAGGTTTGAAAAGAGCGGGAGCTGAAAGTCGCGGAGTTTTGAAAAGAGCGGGACCTGAGAGTCCCGGAGGTTTGAAAAGAGCGGGAGTTGAGAGTCGCGGAGATTTGAAAAGAGCCGGAGCTGAGAGTCGCGGAGGTTTGAAAAGAGCGGGAGCTGAGAGTCGCGTAGGATTGAAAAGAGCAGGACCTGAGAGTCGCGGAGGTTGGAAAAGAGCGTGAGCTGAGAGTCGCGGAGATTTGAAAAGAGCGGGGCTTGAGAGTCGCGGAGGTTTGAAAAGAACGGGAGTTGTGAGTCGCGGAGGTTTGAAAAGAGCGTGAGCTGAGAGTCGCGGAGGTTTGAAAAGAGCGGGACCTGAGTGTCCCGGCGGTATGAAAATAGCGTGACCTGAGAGTCGCGGAGGTGTGAAAAGAGCGGGAGATGAGAGTCGCGGAGGTTTGAAAAGAGCGTGAGCTGAGAGTCGCGGAGGTTTGAAAAGAGCGGGACCTGAGAGTCGCGGAGGTTTGAAAAGAGCGGGAGCTGAGAGTCGCGGAGGTTTGCAAAGAGCGGGAGCTGAGAGTCGCGGAGGTTTGAAAAGAGCTGGACCTGAGAGTCGCGGAGGTTTGAAAAGAGCGGGAGCTGAGAGTCGCGGAGGTTTGCAAAGAGCGGGAGCTGAGAGTCGCGGAGGTTTGAAAAGAGCAGGACCTGAGAGTCGCGGAGGTTTGAAAAGAGCGGGAGCTGAGAGTCACGGAGATCTGAAAAGAGCAGGAGCTGAGAGTCGCGGAGGTTTGAAAAGAGCGGGAGCTGCGATTCGCGGAGGTTTGAAAAGAGTGGGAGCTGAGAGTCGTGGAGGTTTGAAAAGATCGGGAGCTGAGAGTCGCGGATGTTTGAAATGAGCGGGAGCTGAGAATCGCGGTGGTTTGAAAAGAGCGGGAGCTGAGAGTCGCAGAGGTTTGAAAAGAGCGGGAGCTGAGAGTCTCGGAGGTTTAAAAATGGCCGGAGCTGAGAGTCGCGGAGGTTTGAAAAGGGCGGGAGCTGTTAGTCGCGGAGGTTTGAAAAGAGCGGGAGCTGAGAGTCGCGGAGGTTTGAAAAGAGCGGGAGCTGAGAGTCGCGGAGGTTTGCAAAGAGCGGGAGCTGCGAGTCCCTGAGGTTTGAAAAGAGCGAGAGCTGAGAGTCGCGGAGGTTTGACAAGAGCTGGAGCTGGGAGTCGCAGAGGTTTGAAAAGAGCGGAAGCTGAGAGCCGCGGAGGTTTGAAAAGAGCGGGAGCTGAGAGTCGCGGAGGTTTGAAAAGAGCGGAACCTCAGAGTCGCGGAGGTTTGAAAAGAGCGGGAGCTGAGAGTCGCGGAGGTTTGAAAAGAGCGGGAGCTGAGAGTCGCGGATGTTTGAAAAGAGCGGGAGCTGAGAGTCGCGGAGGTTTGAAAAGAGCGGGAGCTGAGATTCGCGGAGGTTTGAAAAGAGCGGGAGCTGAAAGTCGCGGAGATTTGATAAGAGCATGACCTGAGAGTCGCGGAGGTTTGAAACGAGCGGGAGCTGAGAGGCGCGGAGGTTTGAAAAGAGCTGGAGCTGATAGTCGCGGTGGTTTGAAAAGAGCTGGAGCTGAGAGTCGCGGTGGTTTGAAAAGAGCGGGAGCTGAGAGTCGCGGAGGCTTGAAAAGAGCGGGAGCTAAGAGTCGCGGAGGTTTGAAAAGAGCGGGAGCTGAGAGTCGCGGAGGTTTGAAAAGAGCGGGAGCTGAGAGTCGCGGAGATTTGAAAAGAGCGGGAGCTGAGAGTCGCGGTGGTTTGAAAAGAGCGGGAGCTGAGAGTCGTGGAGGTTTGAAAAGAGCGGGAGCTGTTAGTCACGGAGGTTTGAAAAGAGCGGGAGCTGAGAGTCGCAGTGGTTTGAAAAGAGCGGGAGCTGAGAGTCGCGGAGGCTTGAAAAGAGCGGGAGCTGAGAGTCGCGGAGGTTTGAAAAGAGCGGGAACTGAGAGTCGCGGAGGTTTGAAAAGAGCGGGAGCTGAGAGTCGCTGAGATTTGAAAAGAGCGGGAGCTGAGAGTCGTGGACGTTTGAAAAGAGCGGGAGCTGTTAGTCACGGAGGTTTGAAAAGAGCGGGAGCAGAGAGTCGCGGAAGTTTGTAAAGAACTGGAGCTGAGAGTCGCGGAGGTTTGCAAAGAGCGGGAGCTGAGATTCGCGAAGGTTTGAAAAGAGCGGGACCTGAGAGTCGCATAGATTTGAAAAGAGCGGGAGCTGAGAGTCGCGGAGGTTTGAAAAGAGCGGGAGCTGAGAGTCACGGAGGTTTGAAAAGAGCGGGACCTGAGAGTCCCGGAGGTTTGAAAAGAGCGGGAGTTGAGAGTCGCGGAGATTTGAGAAGAGCCGGAGCTGAGAGTCGCGGAGGCTTGTAAAGAGCGGGAGCTGAGAGTCGCGTAGGATTGAAAACAGCGGGAGCTGAGAGTCGCAGAGGTTTGAAAAGAGCGGGAGCTGAGAGTCGCGGAGGTTTGAAAAGAGCGGGAGCTGAGAGTCGCGGAGTTTTGAAAAGAGCGGGAGCTGAGCGTCGCGGAGGTTTGAAATGAGCGGGAGCTGAGAGTCGCGGAGGTTTGAAAAGAGCGGGTGCTGAGAGTCGCGGAGGTTTGAAAAGACCGGGAGCTAAGAGTCGCGGAGGTTTGAAAAGAGCGGGAGCTGAGAATCATGGAGGTTTGAAAACAGCGGGAGCTGAGAGTCGCCGAGGTTTGTAAAGAGCCGGGGCTGAGAGTCGCGGAGGTTTGAAAGGAGCGGGAGCTGAGAGTCGCGGAGGTTGGAAAAGAGCAGGAGCTGAGAGTCGCGGAGTTTTGAAAAGAGCGGGAGCTGAGAGTCGCGGATGTTTGAAAAGAGCGGGAGCTGAGAGTCGCTGAGGTTTGAAAAGAGCGGGAGCTGAGAGTCGCGGAGGTTTGAAAAGAGCAGGAGCTGAGAGTCGTAGAGATATGAAAAGAGCGGGAGCTGAGAGTCGCGGAGGTTTGAAAAGAGCGGGAGCTTAGAGTCGCGGAGATTTGAAAAGAGCGGGAGCTGAGAGTCGCGGAGGTTTGAAAAGAGCGGGAGCTGAGAGTCGCGGAGGTTTGAAATGAGCGGGACCTGAGAGTCGTAGAGATATGAAAAGAGCGGGAGCTGAGAGTCGCGGAGGTTTGAAAAGAGCGGGAGCTTAGAGTCGCGGAGATTTGAAAAGAGCGGGAGCTGAGAGTCGCGGAGGTTTGAAAAGAGCGGGAGCTGAGAGTCGCGGAGGTTTGAAATGAGCGGGACCTGAGAGTCGTGGAGGTTTGAAAAGAGTGGGAGCTGAGAGTCGCGGAGGTTTGAAAAGAGCGGGAGCTGAGAGTCGCGGAGGTTTGAAAAGAGCGGGAGCTGAGAGTCGCGGAGGTTTGAAAAGAGCGGGAGCTGAGAGTCACGGAGGTTTGAAAAGAGCAGGAGCTGAGAGTCGCGGAGGTTTGAAAAGAGCGGGAGCTGCGAGTCGCGGAGGTTTGAAAAGAGTGGGAGCTGAGAGTCGCGGAGGTTTGAAAAGATCGGGAGCTGAGAGTCGCGGAGGTTTGAAAAGAGCAGGAGCTGAGAGTCGCAGAGATATGAAAAGAGCGGGAGCTGAGAGTCGCGGAGGTTTGAAAAGAGCGGGAGCTTAGAGTCGCAGAGATTTGAAAAGAGCGGGAGCTGAGAGTCGCAGAGGTTTGAAAAGAGCGGGAGCTGAAAGTTGCGGAGGTTTGAAATGAGCGGGACCTGAGAGTCGTGGAGGTTTGAAAAGTGTGGGAGCTGAGAGTCGCGGAGGTTTGAAAAGAGCGGGAGCTGAGAGTCGCGGATGTTTGAAAAGAGCGGGAGCTGAGAGTCGCTGAGGTTTGAAAAGAGCGGGAGCTGAGAGTCGCGGAGGTTTGAAAAGAGCAGGAGCTGAGAGTCGTAGAGATATGAAAAGAGCGGGAGCTGAGAGTCGCGGAGGTTTGAAAAGAGCGGGAGCTTAGAGTCGCGGAGATTTGAAAAGAGCGGGAGCTGAGAGTCGCGGAGGTTTGAAAAGAGCGGGAGCTGAGAGTCGCGGAGGTTTGAAATGAGCGGGACCTGAGAGTCGTGGAGGTTTGAAAAGAGTGGGAGCTGAGAGTCGCGGAGGTTTGAAAAGAGCGGGAGCTGAGAGTCGCGGAGGTTTGAAAAGAGCGGGAGCTGAGAGTCGCGGAGGTTTGAAAAGAGCGGGAGCTGAGAGTCACGGAGGTTTGAAAAGAGCAGGAGCTGAGAGTCGCGGAGGTTTGAAAAGAGCGGGAGCTGCGAGTCGCGGAGGTTTGAAAAGAGTGGGAGCTGAGAGTCGCGGAGGTTTGAAAAGATCGGGAGCTGAGAGTCGCGGAGGTTTGAAAAGAGCAGGAGCTGAGAGTTGCAGAGATATGAAAAGAGCGGGAGCTGAGAGTCGCGGAGGTTTGAAAAGAGCGGGAGCTTAGAGTCGCAGAGATTTGAAAAGAGCGGGAGCTGAGAGTCGCGGAGGTTTGAAAAGAGCGGGAGCTGAAAGTTGCGGAGGTTTGAAGTGAGCGGGACCTGAGAGTCGTGGAGGTTTGAAAAGTGTGGGAGCTGAGAGTCGCGGAGGTTTGAAAAGAGCGGGAGCTGAGAGTCGCGGAGGTTTGAAAAGAGCGGGAGCTGAGAGTCGCGGAGGTTTGAAAACAGCGGGAGCTGAGAGTCACGGAGGTTTGAAAAGAGCAGGAGCTGAGAGTCGCGGAGGTTTGAAAAGAGCGGGAGCTGCGAGTCGCGGAGGTTTGAAAAGAGTGGGAGCTGAGAGTCGCGGAGGTTTGAAAAGATCGGGAGCTGAGAGTCGCGGATGTCTGAAATGAGCGGGAGCTGAGAATCGCGGTGGTTTGAAAAGAGCGGGAGCTGAGAGTCGCAAAGGTTTGAAAAGAGCGGGAGCTGAGAGTCTCGGAGGTTTAAAAATGGCGGGAGCTGAGAGTCGCGGAGGTTTGAAAAGGGCAGGAGCTGTTAGTCGCGGAGGTTTGAAAAGAGCGGGAGCTGAGAGTCACGGAGGTTTGAAAAGAGCGGGAGCTGAGAGTCGCGGAGGTTTGCAAAGAGCGGGAGCTGAGAGTCGCGGAGGTTTGAAAAGAGCGAGAGCTGAGAGTCGCGGAGGTTTGACAAGAGCGGGAGCTGGGAGTCGCAGAGGTTTGAAAAGAGCGGAAGCTGAGAGCCGCGGAGGTTTGAAAAGAGCGGGAGCTGAGAGTCGCGGAGGTTTAAAAAGAGCGGAACCTCAGAGTCGCGGAGATTTGAAAAGAGCGGGAGCTGAGTGTCGCGGAGGTTTGATAAGAGCGTGAGCTGAGAGTCGCGGATGTTTGAAAAGAGCGGGATCTGAGAGTCGCGGAGGTTTGAAAAGAGCGGGAGCTGAGATTCGCGGAGGTTTGAAAAGAGCGGGAGCTGAAAGTCGCGGAGATTTGAAAAGAGCATGACCTGAGAGTCGCGGAGGTTTGAAAAGAGCGGGAGCTGAGAGTCGCGGAGGTGTGAAAAGAGCTGGAGCTGAGAGTCGCGGAGGTTGGAAACGAGCGGGAGCTGAGAGGCGCGGAGGTTCGAAAAGAGCGCGAGTTGATAGTCGCGGAGGCTTGAAAAGAGCGGGAGCTGAGAGTCGCGGAGGTTTGAAAAGAGCGGGAGCTGAGACTCGCGGTGGTTTGAAAAGAGCGGGAGCTAAGAGTCGCAGAGGTTTGAAAAGAGCGGGAGCTGAGAGTCTCGGAGGTTTAAAAATGGCGGGAGCTGAGAGTCGCGGAGGTTTGAAAAGGAAGGGAGCTGTTAGTCGCGGAGGTTTGAAAAGAGCGGGAGCTGAGAGTCGCGGAGGTTTGAAAAGAGCGGGAGCTGAGAGTCGCGGAGTTTTGCAAAGAGCGGGAGCTGAGAGTCGCGGAGGTTTGAAAAGAGCGAGAGCTGAGAGTCGCGGAGGTTTGACAAGAGCGGGAGCTGGGAGTCGCAGAGGTTTGAAAAGAGCGGAAGCTGAGAGCCGCGGAGGTTTGAAAAGAGCGGGAGCTGAGAGTCGCGGAGGTTTGAAAAGTGCGGAACCTCAGAGTCGCGGAGGTTTGAAAAGAGCGGGAGCTGATAGTCGCGGAGGTTTGAAAAGAGCGGGAGCTGAGAGTCGCGGATGTTTGAAAAGAGCGGGAGCTGGGAGTCGCGGAGGTTTGAAAAGAGCGGGAGCTGAGATTCGCGGAGGTTTGAAAAAAGCGGGAGCTGATAGTCGCGGTGGTTTGAAAAGAGCGGGAGCTGAGAGTCGCGGAGGTTTGAAAAGAGCGGGAGCTGAGAGTCGCGGAGGTTTGAAAAGAGCGGGAGCTGAGAGTCGCAGAGATTTGAAAAGAGCGGGAGCTGAGAGTCGTGGAGGTTTGAAAAGAGCGGGAGCTGTTAGTCACGGAGGTTTGAAAAGAGCGGGAGCTGAGAGTCGCGGAAGTTTGAAAAGAACTGGAGCTGAGAGTCGCGGAGGTTTGAAAAGAGCGGGAGCTGAGAGTCGCGGAGGTTTGCAAAGAGCGGGAGCTGAGAGTCGCGGAGGTTTGAAAAGAGCGGGACCTGAGAGTCGCTGAGATTTGAAAAGAGCGGGAGCTGAGAGTCGCGGAGGTTTGAAAAGAGCGGGAGCTGAAAGTCGCGGAGGTTTGAAAAGAGCGGGACCTGAGAGTCCCGGAGGTTTGAAAAGAGCGGGAGTTGAGAGTCGCGGAGATTTGAAAAGAGCCGGAGCTGAGAGTCACGGAGGTTTGAAAAGAGCGGGAGCTGAGAGTCGCGTAGGATTGAAAAGAGCAGGACCTGAGAGTCGCGGAGGTTGGAAAAGAGCGTGAGCTGAGAGTCGCGGTGATTTGAAAAGAGCGGGGCTTGAGAGTCGCGGAGGTTTGAAAAGAGCGGGAGTTGTGAGTCGCGGAGGTTTGAAAAGAGCGTGAGCTGAGAGTCGCGGAGGTTTGAAAAGAGCGGGACCTGAGTGTCCCGGAGATTTGAAAAGAGCGGGTGCCGTGAGTCGCGGAGATTTGAAAAGAACGGGAGCTGAGAGTCGCGGAGGTTTGAAAATAGCGTGAGCTGAGAGTCGCGGGGGTGTGAAAATAGCAGGACCTGAGAGTCGCGGAGGTTTGAAAAGAGCGGGAGATGAGAGTCGTGGAGGTTTGAAAAGAGCGTGAGCTGAGAGTCGCGGAGGTTTGAAAAGAGCGGGACCTGAGAGTCGCGGAGGTTTGAAAAGAGCGGGAGCTGAGAGTCGCGGAGGTTTGCAAAGAGCGGGAGCTGAGAGTCGCGGAGGTTTGAAAAGAGCTGGACCTGAGAGTCGCGGAGGTTTGAAAAGAGCGGGAGCTGAGAGTCGCGGAGGTTTGAAAAGAGAGGGAGCTGAGAGTCGCGGAGGTTTGAAAAGAGCGGGACCTGAGAGTCCCGGAGGTTTGAAAAGAGAGGGAGCTGAGAGTCGCGGAGGTTTGAAAAGAGCGGGACCTGAGAGTCCCGGAGGTTTGAAAAGAGCGGGAGCAAAGAGTCGCGGAGGTTTCAAAGCAGCGGGAGCTGAGGCTCGCGGAGGTTTGAAAAGAGCCGGGCCTGAGAGTCGCGGAGGTTTGAAAAGAGCGGGAGCTGAGAGTCGCGGAGGTTTGAAAAGAGCGGGAGCTGAGAGTCGCGGAGGTTTGAAAAGAGCGGGAGCTGAGAGTCGCGGAGGTTTGAAAAGAGCGGGAGCTGAGAGTCGCGGAGGTTTGAAAAGAGCGGGAGCTGAGAGTCGCGGAGGTTTGAAAAGAGCGGGACCTGAGAGTCGCGGAGGTTTGAAGAGAGCGGGAGCTGAGAGTCGCGGAGGTTTGAAAAGAGCGGGAGCTGAGAGTCGCGGAGGTTTGAAAAGAGCGGGAGCTGAGAGTCGCGGAGGTTTGAAAAGAGCGGGAGCTGAGAGTCGCGGAGGTTTGCAAAGAGCGGGAGCTGAGAGTCGCGGAGGTTTGAAAAGAGCAGGACCTGAGAGTTGCGGAGGTTTGAAAAGAGGGGGAGCTGAGAGTTGCGGAGGTTTGAAAAGAGTGGGAGCTGAGAGTCGCGGAGGTTTGAAAAGAGCGGGAGCTGAGAGTCGCGGATGTTTGAAAAGAGCGGGAGCTGAGAGTCGCGCAGGTTTGAAAAGAGCGGGAGCTGAGAGTCGCGGAGGTTTGAAAAGAGCGGGAGCTGAGAGTCGCGGAGGTTTGCAAAGAGCGGGAGCTGAGAGTCGCGGAGGTTTGAAAAGAGCTGGACCTGAGAGTCGCGGAGGTTTGAAAAGATCGGGAGCTGAGAGTCGCGGAGGTTTGAAAAGAGAGGGAGCTGAGAGTCGCGGAGGTTTGAAAAGAGCGGGACCTGATAGTCCCGGAGGTTTGAAAAGAGCGGGAGCTGAGAGTCGCGGAGGTTTCAAAAGAGCGGGAGCTGAGGCTCGTGGAGGTTTGTAAAGAGCAGGACCTGAGAGTCGCGGAGGTTTGAAAAGAGCGGGAGCTGAGAGTCACGGAGGTTTGAAAAGAGCGGGAGCTGAGAGTCGCGGACGTTTGAAAAGAGCGGGAGCTGAGAGTCGCGGAGGTTTGAAAAGAGCGGGAGCTGAGAGTCGCGGAGGTTTGAAAAGAGCGGGAGCTGAGAGTCACGGAGGTTTGAAAAGAGCGGGACCTGAGAGTCGCGGAGGTTTGAAGAGAGCGGGAGCTGAGAGTCGCGGAGGTTTGCAAAGAGCGGGAGCTGAGAGTCGCGGAGGTTTGAAAAGAGCAGGACCTGAGAGTCGCGGAGGTTTGAAAAGAGCGGGAGCTGAGAGTCACGGAGGTCTGAAAAGAGCAGGAGCTGAGAGTCACGGAGGTTTGAAAAGAGCGGGAGCTGCGATTCGCGGAGGTTTGAAAAGAGTGGGAGCTGAGAGTCGCGTAGGTTTGAAAAGATCGGGAGCTGAGAGTCGCGGATGTTTGAAATGAGCGGGAGCTGAGAATCGCGGTGGTTTGAAAAGAGCGGGAGCTGAGAGTCGCAGAGGTTTGAAAAGAGCGGGAGCTGAGAGTCTCGGAGGTTTAAAAATGGCCGGAGCTGAGAGTCGCGGAGGTTTGAAAAGGGCGGGAGCTGTTAGTCGCGGAGGTTTGAAAAGAGCGGGAGCTGAGAGTCGCGGAGGTTTGAAAAGAGCGGGAGCTGAGAGTCGCGGAGGTTTGCAAAGAGCGGGAGCTGAGAGTCGCGGAGGTTTCAAAGCAGCGGGAGCTGAGGCTCGCGGAGGTTTGAAAAGAGCAGGGCCTGAGAGTCGCGGAGGTTTGAAAAGAGCGGGAGCTGAGAGTCGCGGAGGTTTGAAAAGAGCGGGAGCTGAGAGTCGCGGAGGTTTGAAAAGAGCGGGAGCTGAGAGTCGCGGAGGTTTGAAAATAGCGGGAGCTGAGAGTCGCGGAGGTTTGAAAAGAGCGGGAGCTGAGAGTCGCGGAGGTTTGAAAAGAGCGGGACCTGAGAGTCGCGGAGGTTTGAAGAGAGCGGGAGCTGAGAGTCGCGGAGGTTTGAAAAGAGCGGGAGCTGAGAGTCGCGGAGGTTTGAAAAGAGCGGGAGCTGAGAGTCGCGGAGGTTTGAAAAGAGCGGGAGCTGAGAGTCGCGGAGGTTTGCAAAGAGCGGGAGCTGAGAGTCGCGGAGGTTTGAAAAGAGCAGGACCTGAGAGTCGCGGAGGTTTGAAAAGAGGGGGAGCTGAGAGTTGCGGAGGTTTGAAAAGAGTGGGAGCTGAGAGTCGTGGAGGTTTGAAAAGAGCGGGAGCTGAGAGTCGCGGATGTTTGAAAAGAGCGGGAGCTGAGAGTCGCGCAGGTTTGAAAAGAGCGGGAGCTGAGAGTCGCGGAGGTTTGAAAAGAGCGGGAGCTGAGAGGCGCGGAGGTTTGCAAAGAGCGGGAGCTGAGAGTCGCGGAGGTTTGAAAAGAGCTGGACCTGAGAGTCGCGGAGGTTTGAAAAGATCGGGAGCTGAGAGTCGCGGAGGTTTGAAAAGAGAGGGAGCTGAGAGTCGCGGAGGTTTGAAAAGAGCGGGACCTGAGAGTCCCGGAGGTTTGAAAAGAGCGGGAGCTGAGAGTCGCGGAGGTTTCAAAAGAGCGGGAGCTGAGGCTCGTGGAGGTTTGTAAAGAGCAGGACCTGAGAGTCGCGGAGGTTTGAAAAGAGCGGGAGCTGAGAGTCACGGAGGTTTGAAAAGAGCGGGAGCTGAGAGTCGCGGACGTTTGAAAAGAGCGGGAGCTGAGAGTCGCGGAGGTTTGAAAAGAGCGGGAGCTGAGAGTCGCGGAGGTTTGAAAAGAGCGGGAGCTGAGAGTCACGGAGGTTTGAAAAGAGCGGGACCTGAGAGTCGCGGAGGTTTGAAGAGAGCGGGAGCTGAGAGTCACGGAGGTTTGCAAAGAGCGGGAGCTGAGAGTCGCGGAGGTTTGAAAAGAGCAGGACCTGAGAGTCGCGGAGGTTTGAAAAGAGCGGGAGCTGAGAGTCACGGAGGTCTGAAAAGAGCAGGAGCTGAGAGTCATGGAGGTTTGAAAAGAGCGGGAGCTGCGATTCGCGGAGGTTTGAAAAGAGTGGGAGCTGAGAGTCGCGTAGGTTTGAAAAGATCGGGAGCTGAGAGTCGCGGATGTTTGAAATGAGCGGGAGCTGAGAATCGCGGTGGTTTGAAAAGAGCGAGAGCTGAGAGTCGCGGAGGTTTGACAAGAGCGGGAGCTGGGAGTCGCAGAGGTTTGAAAAGAGCGGAAGCTGAGAGCTGCGGAGGTTTGAAAAGAGCGGGAGCTGAGAGTCGCGGAGGTTTGAAAAGAGCGGAAACTCAGAGTCGCGGAGGTTTGAAAAGAGCGGGAGCTGAGAGTCGCGGAGGTTTGCAAAGAGCGGGAGCTGAGAGTCGCGGAGGTTTGAAAAGAGCAGGACCTGAGAGTCGCGGAGGTTTGAAAAGAGGGGGAGCTGAGAGTCGCGGAGGTTTGAAAAGAGTGGGAGCTGAGAGTCGCGGAGGTTTGAAAAGAGCGGGAGCTGAGAGTCGCGGATGTTTGAAAAGAGCGGGAGCTGAGAGTCGTGCAGGTTTGAAAAGAGCGGGAGCTGAGAGTCGCGGAGGTTTGAAAAGAGCGGGAGCTGAGAGTCGCGGAGGTTTGAAAAGAGCGGGAGCTGAGAGTCGCGGAGGTTTGAAAAGAGCGGGACCTGAGAGTCGCGGAGCTTTGAAGAGAGCGGGAGCTGAGAGTCGCGGAGGTTTGAAAAGAGCGGGAGCTGAGAGTCGCGGAGGTTTGAAAAGAGCGGGAGCTGAGAGTCGCGGAGGTTTGAAAAGAGCGGGAGCTGAGAGTCGCGGAGGTTTGCAAAGAGCGGGAGCTGAGAGTCGCGGAGGTTTGAAAAGAGCAGGACCTGAGAGTCGCGGAGGTTTGAAAAGAGGGGGAGCTGAGAGTCGCGGAGGTTTGAAAAGAGTGGGAGCTGAGTGTCGCGGAGGTTTGAAAAGAGCGGGAGGTGAGAGTCGCGGATGTTTGAAAAGAGCGGGAGCTGAGAGTCGCGCAGGTTTGAAAAGAGCGGGAGCTGAGAGTCGCGGAGGTTTGAAAAGAGCGGGAGCTGAGAGTCGCGGAGGTTTGAAAAGAGCTGGACCTCAGAGTCGCGGAGGTTTGAAAAGATTGGGAGCTGAGAGTCGCGGAGGTTTGAAAAGAGAGGGAGCTGAGAGTCGCGGAGGTTTGCAAAGAGCGGGAGCTGAGAGTCGCGGAGGTTTGAAAAGAGCAGGATCTGAGAGTCGCGGAGGTTTGAAATGAGGGGGAGCTGAGAGTCGCGGAGGTTTGAAAAGAGTGGGAGCTGAGAGTCGCGGAGGTTTGAAAAGAGCGGGAGCTGAGAGTCGCGGATGTTTGAAAAGAGCGGGAGCTGAGAGTCGCGGAGGTTTGAAAAGAGTGGGAGCTGAGAGTCGCGGAGGTTTGAAAAGAGCGGGAGCTGAGAGTCGCGGATGTTTGAAAAGAGCGGGAGCTGAGAGTCGTGCAGGTTTGAAAAGAGCGGGAGCTGAGAGTCGCGGAGGTTTGAAAAGAGCGGGAGCTGAGAGTCGCGGAGGTTTGAAAAGAGCGGGAGCTGAGAGTCGCGGAGGTTTGAAAAGAGCGGGACCTGAGAGTCGCGGAGGTTTGAAGAGAGCGGGAGCTGAGAGTCCCGGAGGTTTGAAAAGAGCGGGAGCTGAGAGTCGCGGAGGTTTGAAAAGAGCGGGACCTGAGAGTCGCGGAGGTTTGAAGAGAGCGGGAAATGAGAGTCGCGGAGGTTTGAAAAGAGCGGGAGCTGAGAGTCGCGGAGGTTTGAAAAGAGCGGGAGCTGAGAGTCGCGGAGGTTTGAAAAGAGCGGGAGCTGAGAGTCGCGGAGGTTTGCAAAGAGCGGGAGCTGAGAGTCGCGGAGGTTTGAAAAGAGCAGGACCTGAGAGTCGCGGAGGTTTGAAAAGAGGGGGAGCTGAGAGTCACGGAGGTTTGAAAAGAGTGGGAGCTGAGAGTCGCGGAGGTTTGAAAAGAGCGGGAGCTGAGAGTCGCGGATGTTTGAAAAGAGCGGGAGCTGAGAGTCGCGCAGGTTTGAAAAGAGCGGGAGCTGAGAGTCGCGGAGGTTTGAAAAGAGCGGGAGCTGAGAGTCGCGGAGGTTTGCAAAGAGCGGGAGCTGAGAGTCGCGGAGGTTTGAAAAGAGCTGGACCTGAGAGTCGCGGAGGTTTGAAAAGATCGGGAGCTGAGAGTCGCGGAGGTTTGAAAAGAGAGGGAGCTGAGAGTCGCGGAGGTTTGCAAGGAGCGGGAGCTGAGAGTCGCGGAGGTTTGAAAAGAGCAGGACCTGAGAGTCGCGGAGGT
The DNA here is from genome assembly GCF_047496885.1 of Scyliorhinus torazame. NCBI lineage: Eukaryota > Metazoa > Chordata > Chondrichthyes > Carcharhiniformes > Scyliorhinidae > Scyliorhinus > Scyliorhinus torazame. The sequence goes on along the minus strand of NW_027307877.1, from coordinate 301,755 downwards.
TTGAAAAGAGGGGGAGCTGAGAGTCGCGGAGGTTTGAAAAGAGTGTGAGCTGAGAGTCGCGGAGGTTTGAAAAGAGCGGGAGCTGAGAGTCGCGGATGTTTGAAAAGAGCGGGAGCTGAGAGTCGCGGAGGTTTGAAAAGAGTGGGAGCTGAGAGTCGCGGAGGTTTGAAAAGAGCGGGAGCTGAGAGTCGCGGATGTTTGAAAAGAGCGGGAGCTGAGAGTCGTGCAGGTTTGAAAAGAGCGGGAGCTGAGAGTCGCGGAGGTTTGAAAAGAGCGGGAGCTGAGAGTCGCGGAGGTTTGAAAAGAGCGGGAGCTGAGAGTCGCGGAGGTTTGAAAAGAGCGGGACCTGAGAGTCGCGGAGGTTTGAAGAGAGCGGGAGCTGAGAGTCGCGGAGGTTTGAAAAGAGCGGGAGCTGAGAGTCGCGGAGGTTTGAAAAGAGCGGGAGCTGAGAGTCGCGGAGGTTTGAAAAGAGCGGGAGCTGAGAGTCGCGGAGGTTTGCAAAGAGCGGGAGCTGAGAGTCGCAGAGGTTTGAAAAGAGCAGGACCTGAGAGTCGCGGAGGTTTGAAAAGAGGGGGAGCTGAGAGTCGCGGAGTTTTGAAAAGAGTGGGAGCTGAGAGTCGCGGAGTTTTGAAAAGAGTGGGAGCTGAGAGTCGCGGAGGTTTGAAAAGAGCGGGAGCTGAGAGTCGCGGATGTTTGAAAAGAGCTGGACCTGAGAGTCGCGGAGGTTTGAAAAGATCGGGAGCTGAGAGTCGCGAAGGTTTGAAAAGAGAGGGAGCTGAGAGTCGCGGAGGTTTGAAAAGAGCGGGACCTGAGAGTCCCGGAGGTTTGAAAAGAGCGGGAGCTGAGAGTCGCGGAGGTTTCAAAAGAGCGGGAGCTGAGGCTCGTGGAGGTTTGTAAAGAGCAGGACCTGAGAGTCGCGGAGGTTTGAAAAGAGCGGGAGCTGAGAGTCACGGAGGTTTGAAAAGAGCGGGAGCTGAGAGTCGCGGAGGTTTGAAAAGAGCGGGAGCTGAGAGTCGCGAAGGTTTGAAAAGAGCGGGAGCTGAGAGTCGCGGAGGTTTGAAAAGAGCGGGAGCTGAGAGTCACGGAGGTTTGAAAAGAGCGGGACCTGAGAGTCGCGGAGGTTTGAAGAGAGCGGGAGCTGAGAGTCGCGGAGGTTTGCAAAGAGCGGGAGCTGAGAGTCGCGGTGGTTTGAAAAGAGCAGGACCTGAGAGTCGCGGAGGTTTGAAAAGAGCGGGAGCTGAGAGTCACGGAGGTCTGAAAAGAGCAGGAGCTGAGAGTCGCGGAGGTTTGAAAAGAGCGGGAGCTGCGATTCGCGGAGGTTTGAAAATAGTGGGAGCTGAGAGTCGTGGAGGTTTGAAAAGATCGGGAGCTGAGAGTCGCGGATGTTTGAAATGAGCGGGAGCTGAGAATCGCGGTGGTTTGAAAAGAGCGGGAGCTGAGAGTCGCAGAGGTTTGAAAAGAGCGGGAGCTGAGAGTCTCGGAGGTTTAAAAATGGCCGGAGCTGAGAGTCGCGGAGGTTTGAAAAGGGCGGGAGCTGTTAGTCGCGGAGGTTTGAAAAGAGCGGGAGCTGAGAGTCGCGGAGGTTTGAAAAGAGCGGGAGCTGAGAGTCGCGGAGGTTTGCAAAGAGCGGGAGCTGAGAGTCGCGGAGGTTTGAATAGAGCGAGAGCTGAGAGTCGCGGAGGTTTGACAAGAGCGGGAGCTGGGAGTCGCAGAGGTTTGAAAAGAGCGGAAGCTGAGAGCCGCGGAGGTTTGAAA
>NW_027307876.1:382500-385000 GCF_047496885.1 Scyliorhinus torazame | reverse complement strand
CCATTCCCAGGACTGGATGGATGGATGGATGGATGGATCCCATCAACCATTCCCGGGACTGGATGGATGGATGGATGGATGGATGGATGGATGGATGGATGGATGGATGGATCCCATCAACCATTCCCAGGACTGGATGGATGGATGGATGGATGGATGGATGGATGGATCCCATCAACCATTCCCAGGACTGGATGGATGGATTGATGGATGGATGGATGGATGGATGGATGGATCCCATCAACCATTCCCAGGACTGGATGGATGGATGGATGGATGGATGGATGGATGGATGGATGGATGGATGGATGGATGGATGGATGGATGGACGGGCGGACGGACGGACGGACGGACGGATGGATGGATACCTATTGGGAAATGATTAGAAACAGTTTTGGTTGGGATCTCCTCAGATGTCTGTGTGCAAACCTACTCACTGACCTTCCGTAATGAATGTCTTCAATCTGTCCGCTGCGATGTGTCTTCACAGGAGAGCACAGAGGCATTTGTCCTGTCTATGATCATGTTAATTCAGGGCACAGCAACAAATCTACACTGTCACCATTAAACACTCCCAGGACAGGTACAGCAAGGGGTTTGATACAGAATAAAGCTCCCTCTACACTGTCCCCATCAAACACTCCCAGAACACGTACAGCACGGGGTTCGCTACTGAATAAAGCTCCCGCTACACTGTCCCCATCAAACACTCCCAGGAATGGTACAGCAAAGGGCAATATACAGAGTAAAGCTCCCTCTACACTGTCTCCATCAAACACCCCCAGGACAGGTACAGCACGGCGTTAGATACAGAGTAAAGCTCCCGCTACACTGTCCCCATTAAACACTCCCAGGACAGGTACAGCACGGGGCTAGATACAGAGTATAGCTCCCTCTACACTGTCCACATCAAACACTCCCAGGACAGATACAGCACGGGGCTAGATACAGAGTAAAGCTCCCTCTACACTGTCTCCATCACACACTCCCAGGACAGGTACAGCACGGGGTTAGATACAGAGTAAAGCTCCCGCTACACTGTCCCCATCAAACACTCCCAGGACAGGTGCAGTATGGGGTTAGATACAGAGTAAAGCTCCCTCTACACTCCCCACCAAACACTCCCAGGACAGGTACAGCACAGGGTTAGATACAGAGTAAAGCTCCCTCTACACTGTCCCCATCAAACACTCCCAGGACAGGTACAGGACGGGGTTAGATACTGAGTAAAGCTCCCGCTACACTGTCCCCATCAAACAGTCCCAGGACAGGTACAGCACGGGGTTAGATACAGAGTAAAACTCCCTCTACACTGACTCCATCAAACACTCCCATGACAGATACAGCACGGGGTTAGATACAGAGTAAAGCTCCCTCTACACTGTCCCCATCAAACACTCCCAGGCCAGGTACAGCACGGGGTTAGATACAGAGTAAAGCTCCCTCTACACTGTCCCCATCAAACACTCCCAGCACAGGTACAGCACGGGGTTAGATCCAGAGTAAAGCTCCCTCTACACTGTCCCCATCAAACACTCCCAGGACAGGTATATAGGAACAGGAGTTGGCCATTCAGCCTATCGAACTTTCCCGAGCGACTAGACCGTCTCAATTTCGATGAATCAAGAACCTGTTTTACAAAAAACGCTGAATCAATTTAATTCCTGGCAGCATCAGTAGCTGTAAATGCTGCTGTACACTCTTTCTGAAATATTACTGCATTAGAGAATGGCATTGGGAATATTAGCTTGTAATATATAACCGTTCACATCCATATCGCTATTGAGAACACATTAGCTCCTTTCCCAGTGATCACTGCAGATGTCCCCGTCGCTGTTTATACTATAAGCTCTTGTCCCAGTTAATACACCATTATGCCATGTTGATGTGGACATTTGTACATGTTTGAGAGCTCACAATGAGACACATACAAAATATACAATATCAATTATTATTCTGAAGCAATTGATTAAATCACCCCTTAATTTAAATTCCATTGTTTCAGAGTAAAGCTTCATCTACACTGTCCATCAAACACCCACAACCCAAATACTGTCTGGGGTTAAAAACAGTCAAAATCCCTCTGAATCAAGGAATTTTTCATTCAGGGTTTTTATTTTTACTATTTGGAAATACAGAACTCAATTTGCACACAATCCCAGGGTGGACTCTTGCTTATTTCAATCATGAGCTCAACGCTTCATATTCAAACGTGAAGTTTAAGCTCCAATTAAAGGTGCCTGCTTGTCTCTGTCTGTGTATTCGCTGTTCCTGCTGCTTTGTCACTTGTCTGAAGTTTTTGAATAATCGGCCTTGGTTAATCAGTCCTTTCTCTCAGCACATGGAAGTTGTGAACATTCAAGCCTCACAATCTTGTGCAGTTAACAAACTACTGTATGCTTTGAAAATCAATCGATTTCCTATCCTAAATAGATCACACACATTTCCATAATGCAGGAATGTCTCAATCAAACTTCAGTTCCCATACACTTGTTAACAC
>NW_027307876.1:372500-375000 GCF_047496885.1 Scyliorhinus torazame | reverse complement strand
CCCAGGCCAGGTACAGCACGGGGTTAGATACAGAGTAAAGCTCCCTCTACACTGTCCCCATCAAACACTCCCAGGACAGGTATATAGGAACAGGAGTTGGCCATTCAGCCTATCGAACTTTTCCGAGCGACTAGACCGTATCAATTTCGATGAATCAAGAACCTGTTTTAATTTTCCGACAAAAAACGCTGAATCAATTTAATTCCTGGCAGCATCAGTAGCTGTAAATGCTGCTGTACACTCTGTCTGAAATATTTCTGCATTAGAGAATGGCATTGGGAATATTAGCCTGTAATATATAAATGTTCACATGCATATCGCTATTGAGAACACATTAGCTCCTTTCCCAGTGATCACTGCAGTTGTCCCCGTCACTGTTTATACTATAAGCTCTTGTCCCAGTTAATACAACATTATGCCATGTTGATGTGGACATTTGTACATGTTTGAGAGCTCACAATGAGACACATACAAAATATACAATATCAATTATTATTCTGAAGCAATTGATTAAATCACCCCTTAACCTAAATTCCATTGTTTCAGAGTAAAGCTTCATCTACACTGTCCATCAAACACCCACAACCCAAATACTGTCTGGGGTTAAAAACAGAGTCAAAATCCCTGTGAATCAAGGCATTTTTCATTCATGGTTTTTATTTTTACTATTTGGAAATACAGAACTCAATTTGCACACAATCCCAGGGTGGACTCTTGCTTATTTCAATCATGAGCTCAGCGCTTCATATTCAAACATGAAGTTTAAGCTCCAATTAAAGGTGCCTGCTTGTCTCTGTCTGTGTATTCGCTGTTCCTGCTGCTTTGTCACTTGTCTGAAGTTTTTGAATAATCGGCCTTGGTTAATCAGTCCTTTCTCTCAGCACATGGAAGTTGTGAACATTCAAGCCTCACAATCTGCTGTAGTTAACAAACTACTGCATGCTTTGAAAATCAATCGATTTCCTATCCTAAATAGATCACACACATTTCCACAATGCAGGAATGTCTCAATCAAACTTCAGTTCCCATACACTTGTTAACACTTGCTGCAAAAGGTAAATTCCACTGAGAGATTCCGAAAGCTGCCACAGAAGACACAGGTTATATTAAATTTTGAAACAGAACTATTTTAACTGATGCCTCAATCCTATCACACAGAAATGTTGCACGTTTTGAACTTCCACTGTTTCCAGCTTCTCATCATTTAGAAAGAACACGGTTCTATCCTTTCCAAGTCAAAAGTACAGCATCTTATATTTCCCTACACTGAAACACGTCCACCAGTTGTGTCCACTTACAAAACATTCATATCTCTCTGCAATTTGATGTTTTCAGCTATGCTGCTTACAATGCTGTGTAATGTTTGGTGTCGTTGGCAAACTAGGATGTGTAGCATTCTATCAAATTGTCTTAAATGACTAAGATATTCAGTAAACCTCTGTGTGTGTGCGTGCATGTGTGTGCGCGTGTGTGTATCTGTGAGTGTGTGTGTTTGCATTTAAGTCTCAAAGGAACATAGGGGCAGATGCACTCCATTCAGCCCATCGAACAGGACCCACCATTCAAACAGATCTTGGCAAGCCCAGACTCACGCACACTCACACACTCATTGCTATGTTACTACACACAGTCGACTTGTGTCTGGAACATGCTCAATGATTGAGCTTCCACAGCCCTCTGGAATAGTATAACAAAGATTCCCAATGTCCGACAGAGTGAAGCTCCCTCTACACTGTCCCCATCAACATTTCCACGACAGGTACAGCACAGGCTAGATACAGAGTAAAGCTCTCACTACACTGTCCCCATCAAACACTTCCAGGACAGGTACAGCACAGGCTAGATACAGAGTAAAGCTCTCTCTACACTGTCCCCATCAAACACTTCAAGGACAGGTACAGCACTGGATTATATACAGAGTAAAGCTCCTTCTACACTGTCCCCATCAAACATTTCCACAACAGGTACAGCACAGTCTAGATACAGAGTAAAGCTCTCTCTACACTGTCCCCATCAACACATCCAAGACAGGTACAGTACGGGGTTAGAAACAGAGTAAAACACCGTCTACACTGTCCCCATCAAACATTTCCACGACAGGTACAGCACGGTGTTGGTTACAGAGTAAAATTCCGTCTACACTGTCCCCATCAAACACTCCCAGGACAGGTACAGCACGGTTTGAGTTACAGAGTAAAGCTATGGATGGATGGTCGGACGGACGGATGGATGGAGTGGGAACGAAAGAGACAGGGATTTTCCCCCACACCCCCTCAGATCTGTCTCTCTTTCTCTCTCTCAGGGGTTCTCTCCCTCTGGAGACATTTTCAAATTGACCGTCTCAGGATTATAGCTTGTGTAAAATCGCACTTTCTAACACATGTAACTGGGCCGTGACTGCACACAGCAGACCCCCACCCCCAGACCCTCTCTTTTCCACAATATCTCTGTCTTTCTCACACCCCCTCTCTTTTTCTCTCGCTCTCCCTCCACCCTCCCT
>NW_027307876.1:352500-367500 GCF_047496885.1 Scyliorhinus torazame | reverse complement strand
AGATACAGAGTAAAGCTCCCGCTACACTGTACCCATTAAACACTCCCAGGACAGGTACAGCACGGGGCTAGATACAGAGTATAGCTCCCTCTACACTGTCCCCATCAAACACTCCCAGGACAGGTACAGCACGGGGCTAGATACAGAGTATAGCTCCCTCTACACTGTCTCCATCAAACACTCCCAGGACAGGTACAGCACGGGGTTCGCTACTGAATAAAGCTCCCGCTACACTGTCCCCATCAAACACTCCCAGGACAGGTACAGCACAGGGCTAGATACAGAGTAAAGCTCCCTCTACACTGTCTCCATCAAACACCCCCAGGGCAGGTACAGCACGGGGTTAGATACAGAGTAAAGCTCCCGCTACACTGTACCCATTAAACACTCCCAGGACAGGTACAGCACGGGGCTAGATACAGAGTATAGCTCCCTCTACACTGTCCCCATCAAACACTCCCAGGACAGGTACAGCACGGGGCTAGATACAGAGTATAGCTCCCTCTACACTGTCCCCATCAAACACTCCCAGGACAGATACAGCACGGGGCTAGATACAGAGTAAAGCTCCCTCTACACTGTCTCCATCAAACACTCCCAGGACAGGTACAGCACGGGGTTAGATACAGAGTAAAGCTCCCGCTACACTGTCCCCATCAACACTCCCAGGATAGGTACAGCACGGGGTTAGGTACAGAGTAAAGCTCCCTCCACACTGTCCCCATCAAACACTCCCAGTACAGGTACATCACGGGGCTAGATACAGAGTAAAGCTCTCTCTACACTGTCCCCATCAACATTTCCACGACAGGTACAGCACAGGCTAGATACAGAGTAAAGCTCTCTGTACACTGTCCCCATCAAACACTCCCAGGACAGGTCCAGCACAGGCTAGATACAGAGTAAAGCTCTCTCTACACTGTCCCCATCAAACACTTCCAGGACAGGTACAGCACTGGATTATATACAGAGTAAAGCTCCTTCTACTGTCCCCATCAAACATTTCCACAACAGGTACAGCACAGTCTAGATACAGAGTAAAGCTCTCTCTACACTGTCCCCATCAACACATCCAGGACAGGTACAGCACGGGGTTAGATACAGAGTAAAGCTCCCTCTACACTGTCCCCATCAAACACTCCCAGGACAGGTACAGTACGGGGTTATAAACAGAGTAAAACTCCCTCTACACTGTCCCCATCAAACACTCCCAGGACAGGTACAGCACGGGGTTAGAAACAGAGTAAAACTCCCTGTACACTGTCCCCATCAAACACTCCCAGGACAGGTACAGCACGGGGTTAGAAACAGAGTAAAACTCCGTCTACACTGTCCCCATCAAACATTTCCACGACAGGTACAGCACGGTGTTGGATACAGAGTAAAGCTCCCTCTACACTGTCCCCATCAAACACTCCCAGGACAGGTACAGCACGGGGTTAGATACAGAGTAAAGCTCCCCCTACACTGTCCCCATCAAACACTCCCAGGACAGGTACAGCACAGTGTTGGATACAGAGTAAAGCTCCCTCTACACTGTCTCCATCAAACACTCCCAGGACAGGTACAGCACGGGGTTAGATACAGAGTAAAGCTCCCGCTACACTGTCCCCATCAACACTCCCAGGACAGGTACAGCACGGGGTTAGGTACAGAGTAAAGCTCCCTCCACACTGTCCCCATCAAACGCTCCCAGTACAGGTACATCACGGGGCTAGATACAGAGTAAAGCTCCCTCTACACTGTCCCCATCAAACACTCCCAGAACAGGTACAGCACGAGGCTAGATACAGATTAAAGTTCCCACTACACTATCTCCATCAAACACTCCCAAGACAGGTACAGCATGGGGTTAGATACAGAGTACAGCTCTCTCTACACTTTCCTCCATCAAACACTCCCATGGCAGGTGCAGTGTGGGGTTCGATCCAGAGTAAAGCTCCCTCTACACTCCCCACCAAACACTCCCAAGACAGGTACAGCACAGGGTTAGATACAGAGTAAAGCTCCCTCTACACTGTCCCCATCAAACACTCCCAGGACAGGTACAGCACGGTGTGAGGTACAGAGTAAATCTCCCTCTACACTGTCCCCATCAAACACTCCCAGGACAGGAACAGCACGGGGTTAGATACAGAGTAAAGCTCCCGCTACACTGTCCCCATCAAACAGTTCCAGGACAGGTACAGCACGGGGTTAGATACAGAGTAAAACTCCCTCTACACTGACTCCATCAAACACTCCCAGGACAGGTACAGCACGGGGTTAGATACAGAGTCAAGCTCCCTCTACACTGTCCCCATCAAACACTCCCAGGCCAGGTAGAGCACGGGGTTAGATACAGAGTAAAGCTCCCTCTACACTGTCCCCATCAAACACTCCCAGGACAGGTACAGCACGGGGTTAGATACGGAGTAAAGCTCCCTCTACACTGTCCCCATCAAACACTCCCAGGACAGGTATATAGGAACAGGAGTTGGCCATTCATCCTATCGAACTTTCCCGAGCGACTAGACCGTCTCAATTTCGATGAATCAAGAACCTGTTTTAATTTTCCGACAAAAAACGCTGAATCAATTTAATTCCTGGCAGCATCAGTAGCTGTAAATGCTGCTGTACACTCTGTCTGAAATATTACTGCATTAGAGAATGGCTTTGTGAATATTAGCTTGTAATATATAACCGTTCACATCCATATCGCTATTGAGAACACATTAGCTCCTTTCCCAGTGATCACTGCAGTTGTCCCCATCACTGTTTATACTATAAGCTCTTGTCCCAGTTAATATAACATTATGCCATGTTGATGTGGACATCTGTACATGTTTGGGAGCTCACAATGAGACACACACAAAATGTACAATATCAATTATTATTCTGAAGCAATTGATTAAATCACCCCTTAATCTAAATTCCATTGTTTCAGAGTAAAGCTCCCGCTACACTGTACCCATCAACACTCCCAGGACAGGTACAGCACGGGGTTAGGTACAGAGTAAAGCTCCCTCCACACTGTCCCCATCAAACACTCCCAGTACAGGTACATCACGGGGCTAGATACAGAGTAAAGCTCCCTCCACACTGTGCCCATCAAACACTCCCAGGACAGGTACAGCACGGTTTGAGTTACAGAGTAAAGCTATGGATGGATGGTCGGACGGACGGAGGGATGGAGTGGGAACGAAAGAGACAGGGATTTTCCCCCACACCCCCTCAGATCTGTCTCTCTTTCTCTCTCTCAGGGGTTCTCTCCCTCTGGAGACATTTTCAAATCGACCGTCTCAGGATTATAGCTTGTGTAAAATCGCACTTTCTAACACATGTAACTGGGCCGTGACTGCACACAGCAGACCCCCACCCCCAGACCCTCTCTTTTCCACAATATCTCTGTCTTTCTCACACCCCCTCTCTTTTTCTCTCGGTCTCCCTCCACCCTCCCTCTCTTTCTCTTTCCCTCTCTCTTACCTCTCGACAAATCACATTGGGGTTTTCATTTACATTTATTACAAGATAAATATAGAAAGAAATGTCTGGAAGGAGGGAGAGATGGGAAAGAGGGAGAGATTGGGAAGAGGGAGAGATTGGAAAGAGGGAGAGATGGGAAAGAGGGAGAGATTGGAAAGAGAGAGAGATAGAAAGAGAGAGAGATTGGAAAGAGAGAGAGATGGGAAAGAGAGAGAGATTGGAAAGAGAGAGAGATTGGAAAGAGGGAGAGATGGGAAAGAGGGAGAGATTGGAAAGAGAGAGAGATTGGAAAGAGAGAGAGATGGGAAAGAGGGAGAGATTGGAAAGAGAGAGAGATGGGAAAGAGAGAGAGATTGGAAAGAGAGAGATATAGAAAGCTGGAGGGACAGAGACAGGGATATTTCACCACAAAACCCCCTCAGAAATCCTTCCAATGCCACCGCCCTGTCTAAAACACAAACACCACTGGGATTGAGGACAAATCTTTACCCAGGCTGCGGCCTATTCATTTCAGACCCACTCCCTCACCCCCTCCCGACTGCTTCAGACTCAGTGAAGCTGAGTTGCTTTGTTTAATTGGGTGGTTACCAGTTGCAGTTCAGGAAAGGCCCCAGGTCACTGACGCACAGCAGGATCCCACAGAGAGCAATGAAACCAGCTGCCCCAGACCTTGGGAGAGATTTTCAAACCGCCCTCCGAGCATTCCATATCTCCCAGCATTGGATGGTTGGATGAATGGATGGATGGCTGGATGGATGGATGGATGAATGGATGGATGGATGGATGAAAGGATGGATGGACTGTGTAGAGTGAGCTTTACTCTGTATCACTGGGCTAGATACAGAGTAAAGTTCCCTCTACACTGTCCCCATCAAACAAACCTAGGACAGGAACAGCACTGGGCTAGATACAGAGTAAAGCTCCCTCTACACTGTTCCCATCAAACACTCCCAGGACAGGTACAGCACGGTGTGAGTTACAGAGTAAAGCTCCCACTACACTGTCCCCATCAAACACTCCCAGGACAGGTACAGCACGGGGTTAGATATGGAGTAAAGCTCCCTCTACACTGTCCCCATCTAACACTCCCAGGACAGGTACAGCACGGGGTTAGATACAGAGTAAAGCTCCCTCTACACTGTCCCCATCTAACACTCCCAGGACAGGTACAACACGGGGTTAGATACAGAGTAAAGCTCCTTCTACACTGTCCCCATCAAACACTCCCAGGACAGGTACAGCACGGGGTTAGATACAGAGTAAAGCTCCCTCTACACTGTTCCCATCAAACACTCCCAGGACAGGTACAGCACGGGGTTAGAAACGGAGTAAAGCTCCCTCTACACTGTCCCCATCTAACACTCCCAGGACAGGTACAGCACGGGGTTAGATACAGTGTAAAGCTCCCTCTACACTGTCCCCATCTAACACTCCCAGGACAGGTACAACACGGGGTTAGATACAGAGTAAAGCTCCCTCTACACTGTTCCCATCAAACACTCCCAGGACAGGTACAGCACGGTGTGAGTTACAGAGTAAAGCTCCCTCTACACTGTCCCCATCAAACACTCCCAGGAGAGAGGTACAGTACGGGGTTAGATACAGAGTAAAGCCTCCTCTACACTGTCCCCATCAAACATTCCCAGGACAGGTACAGCACGGTGTGAGTTACAGAGTAAGGCTATGGATGGATGGACGGACAGTCGGACGGATGGAGTGGGGACGAGAGAAACAGGGATTTTCCCCCACACCCACTCAGATCTGTCTCTCTTTCTCTCTCTCAGGGGTTCTCTCCCTCTGGAGACATTTTCAAATCGACCGTCTCAGGATTATAGCTTGTGTAAAATCGCACTTTCTTACACATGTAACAGGGCCGTGACTGCACACAGCAGACCCCCACCCCCAGACCCTCTCTTTTCCACAATATCTCTGTCTTTCTCTCACCCCCTCTCTTTTTCTCTCGCTCTCCCTCCACCCTCCCTCTCCGTCTTTCTCTTTCCCCCTCTCTTACCTGGGGGGGAGATTTGTTAATGCTCTTTGTGGGGGGTTTAAACTAATGCAGCAGGGGCATGGGAACCTGGATTGTAGTTTTAGGGTAAGGGAGAATGAGAGTATAGAGGTCAGGAGCACAGATTTGACGTCGCAGGAGGGGGCCAGTGTTCAGGTAGGTGGTTTGAAGTGTGTCTACTTCAACGCCAGGAGTATACAAAATGAGGTAGGGGAACTGGCAGCATGGGTTGGTACCTGGGACTTCGATGTTGTGGCCATTTTGGAGACATGGATAGAGCAGGGACAGGAATGGATGTTGCAGGTTCCGGGGTTTAGGTGTTTTTGTAAGCTCAGAGAAGGAGGCAAAAGAGGGGGAGGTGTGGCGCTGCTAGTCAAGAGCAGTATCACGGTGGCGGAGAGGATGCTAGATGGGGACTCTTCTTCCGAGGTAGTATGGGCTGAGGTTAGAAACAGGAAAGGAGAGGTCACCCTGTTGGGAGTTTTCTATAGGCCTCCAAATAGTTCTAGGGATGTCGAGGAAAGGATGGCGAGGATGATCCTGGATAAGAGCGAAAGTAACAGGGTAGTTATTATGGGAGACTTTAACTTTCCAAATATTGACTGGAAAAGATATAGTTCGAGGACATTAGATGGGTCGTTTTTTGGACAGTGTGTGCAGGAGGGTTTCCTGACACAATATGTTGACAGGCCAACAAGAGGCGAGGCCACGTTGGATTTGGTTTTGGGTAATGAACCTGGCCAGGTGTTGGATTTGGAGGTAGGAGAGCACTTTGGGGACAGTGATCACAATTTGGTGACGTTTACATTAGTGATGGAAAGGGATAAGTATACACCGCAGGGCAAGAGTTATAGCTGGGGGAAGGGCAATTATGATGCCATTAGACGTGACTTGGGGGGATAGGTTGGAGAAGTAGGCTGCAAGTGTTGGGCACACTGGATAAGTGGAGCTTGTTCAAGGAACAGCTACTGCGTGTTCTTGATAAGTACATACCGGTCAGGCAGGGAGGAAGGCATCGAGCGAGGGAACCGTGGTTTACCAAGGAAGTGGAATCTCTTGTTAAGAGGAAGAAGGAGGCCTATGAGAAGATGAGGTGTGAAGTTTCGGTTGGGGCGATGGATAGTTACAAGGTAGCGAGGAAGGATCTAAAGAGAAAGCTAAGATGAGCAAGGAGGGGACATGAGAAGTATTTGGCAGGTAGGATCAAGGAAAACCCAAAAGTTTTCTATAGGTATGTCAGGAATAAACAAATGACTAGGGTAAGAGTGGGACCAGTCAAGGACAGGGATGGGAAGTTGTGTGTGGAGTCTGAAGAAATAGGTGAGATACTAAATGAATATTTTTCATCAGTATTCACTCAGGAAAAAAATAATTTTGTGGAGGAGAATGCTGAGACCCAGGCTGTTAGAATAGATGGCATTGAGGTACGTAGGGAAGAGGTGTTGGCAATTCTGGACAGGCTGAAAATAGATAAGTCCCCGGGGCCTGATGGGATTTATCCTAGGATTCTCTGGGAAGCCAGGGAAGAGATTGCTGGACCTTTGGCTTTGATTTTTATGTCATCATTGGCTACAGGAATAGTGCCAGAGGACTGGAGGATAGCAAATGTGGTCCCTTTGTTCAAAAAGGGGAGCAGAGACAACCCCGGCAACTATAGACCGGTGAGCCTCACGTCTGTAGTGGGTAAAGTCTTGGAGGGGATTATAAGAGACAAGATTTATAATCATCTAGATAGGAATAATATGATCAGGGATAGTCAGCATGGCTTTGTGAAGGGTAGGTCATGCCTCACAAACCTTATTGAGTTCTTTGAGAAGGTGACTGATCAGGTAGATGAGGGTAGAGCAGTTGATGTGGTGTATATGGATTTCAGTAAAGCGTTTGATAAGGTTCCCCACGGTAGGCTATTGCATAAAATACGGAGGCTGGGGATTGAGGGTGATTTAGAGATGTGGATCAGAAATTGGCTAGCTGAAAGAAGACAGAGGGTGGTGGTTGATGGGAAATGTTCAGAATGGAGTTCAGTTACAAGTGGCGTACCACAAGGATCTGTTCCTTGGCCGTTGCTGTTTGTCATTTTTATCAATGACCTAGAGGAGGGCGCAGAAGGGTGGGTGAGTAAATTTACAGATGACACTAAAGTCGGTGGTGTTGTCGACAGTGTGGAAGGATGTAGCAGGTTACAGAGGGACATAGATAAGCTGCAGAGCTGGGCTGAGAGGTGGCGAATGGAGTTTAATGTAGAGAAGTGTGAGGTGATTCACTTTGGAAGGAATAACAGGAATACGGAATATTTGGCTAATGGTAAAGTTCTTGGAAGTGTGGATGAGCAGAGGGATCTCGGTGTCCATGTACATCGATCCCTGAAAGTTGCCACCCAGGTTGATAGGGTTGTGAAGAAGACCTATGGAGTGTTGGCCTTTATTGGTAGAGGGATTGAGTTCCGGAGTCAGGAGGTCATGTTGCAGCTGTACAAAACTCTGGTACGGCCGCATTTGAAGTGTTGTGTACAGTTCTGGTCACCGCATTATAGGAAGGACGTGGAGGCTTTGGAGCAGGTGCAGAGGAGATTTACCAGGATGTTGCCTGGTATGGAGGGAAAATCTTATGAGGAAAGGCTGATGGACTTGAGGTTGTTTTCGTTGGAGAGAAGAAGGTTAAGAGGAGACTTAATCGAGGCATATAAAATGATCAGAGGGTTAGATAGGGTGGACAGTGAGAGCCTTCTCCCGCAGATGGAAATGGCTGGCACGAGGGGACATAACTTTAAACTGAGGGGTAATAGATATAGGACAGAGGTCAGAGGTAGGTTCTTTACGCAAAGAGTAGTGAGGCCGTGGAATGCCCTACCTGCTACAGTAGTGAACTCGCCAACATTGAGGGCATTTAAAAGTTTATTGGATAAGCATATGGATGATAATGGCATAGTGTAGGTTAGCTGGCTTTCGTTTCGGTGCAACATCGTGGGCCGAAGGGCCTGTACTGCGCTGTATCGTTCTATGTTCTATGTTCTATGTTCTTACCTCTCGACAAATCACATTGGGGTTTTCTTTTACATTCATTGCAAGATAAATATAGAAAGAAATGGCTGGAAAGAGGGAGAAATTGGAAAGAGAGAGAGATTGGAAAGAGAAAGAGATTGGAAAGAGAGAGAGATTGGAAAGAGAGAGATATAGAAAGCTGGAGGGACAGAGACAGGGATATTTCACCACAAAACCCCCTCAGAAATCCTTCCAATGCCACCGCCCTGTCTAAAACACAAACACCACTGGGATTGAGGACAAATCTTTACCCAGGCTGCGGCCTATTCATTTCAGACCCACTCCCTCACCCCCTCCCGACTGCTTCAGACTCAGTGAAGCTGAGTTGCTTTGTTTAATTGGGTGGTTACCAGTTGCAGTTCAGGAAAGGCCCCAGGTCACTGACGCACAGCAGGATCCCACAGAGAGCAATGAAACCAGCTGCCCCAGACCTTGAGAGACTTTTTCAAACCGCCCTCCGAGCATTCCATACCTCCCAGCATTGGTTTCTGTTTCTTCCCAAATCTGGGTGTGCCCACAACTGTTTGATTGGACTTTCACAAGGAACCGTGACATTAACTACAGTAAAACACGGGCACTGTGCGATTGGGAGATTAAACTGCCCCCCGCCCCCCCCAATCGCAGCCTTTTTCATTCCAGCCCCTTTGTGAGGGCCGGATTGAAATCATAGAATTTACAGTGCAGCAGGAGGCCATTCGGCCCATCGAGTCTGCACCGGCCCTTGGAAAGAGCACCCTACCCAAGCCCCACACCTCCAGCCTATCCCACTTTATCCCCATAACCCAGTAACTCCACTTAATCTTTTTGGACACTAAGGGCAATTTAGAACAGCCAATCCACCTCACCCGCACATCTTTGGACTGTGGGAGGAAACCGGAGCACCCGGAGGAAACCCACGCAGACACGGGGAGAACGTGCAGACTCCGCACAGACAGTGACCCAGCCGGGGATCGAACCTGGGACCCTGGAGCTGTGAAGCAACTGTGCTAACCACTGTGCCAACATGCTGCCCAGAGGGAATGTCCTCTGAAAGGTTCCTGTCTTCCCATTTGTAATACATGTCCCACCACACTGGACATGTTTAATATTTGTAATTCCAGAGATCCATCCTCTTCACCTCCTCTCAGTCAGTCAATTAAAGGTTTTTCTCTCCCTCTAGCCCCACCCTCCTCCTTTCCCTCAATCTATTTCTGGACATTGTGGCGGTGTGAGGACTATAAGGTGGAGGGGAGAGGGCAGAGCATGTGTACACAGCAGGATCCCACACAAACCTGGGTATGGCCAGATACAAAGCGATTTTTAAGTGAGGATTGGGGTTGAAGTGAGTGGGAAATGTGTGTCCACGCCTCTCTCTCCCTCTCTCTCACTCTCTCTCTCTCGCATTTTCACACGGTGGAATACAGACAGGCAGAGATAGAGAGAGAGAGTGAGAACTACTCAGTCAAGTCCTCAAGAAACTCCATTCAAAATGCTTCCCCACATCCACTAAACCCTAGATTCTTCGCAGGGTGCAAAATTGAGGCCTAGTCAGAGAGGCTGCATTAAGCCGCAGGGACAAAGTGCAAACCCCCCCCCCCGCCCCTCCCCGCACCACCCCACCCCCACCCATCCACCCTCTTCGCCTCCGCCCCCAGTTAAACAGAACATTCCTCAGCATCAGCAACTCAGTCCCGAAACTTCCCGGACAGAGCACGAGGGAGCGAGAGGGAAAGGGGACCCCCACTGACCTCCCCTCCCCTCTTAACCAACCAAACCCCCCCCAATTAACATAACCACAAATCACCTTGGGATTCTCAAACCCATTTATTAGAAGATTCAATATACAAATAAATGACTGGAAAGGGAGAGACAGAAAGCTGGAGGGACAGAGACGGGGATATTTAACTCCATTACCCCCCCCTCAGAAATCCTTCCAACCCCACCGCTCTGTCGAAAACACAAACACCACCATTGAGGACAAACCTGTACCCAGGCTGCGGCCTATTCATTTCAGACTCACTCCCTCACCCCCTCCCGACTGCTTCAGACTCAGTGAGCCAGTTTAATTTTAAATTGTGCGTGGTCACTAAGTTGGCAGTTCAGGAAAGGCTGCAGGCCATTGGTGCACAGCAGGATCCCACACACAGCAATGTGATCCTGTCACGGTGGGACAGGCAGGTGAGCAGGGGGTGGAGGACATGTTCCTTCCCTTGACTGCTATATTCTTTCTTCCATCTCCCCTCGCCACCACCCCAACTCCTGAACAGCACGGGTATTCCGAGTCTGGAGACACATCCGCCCTCAGAAAGTTAAACTCCCCTCTTTAAACTGGGAAACCCACTGCCCGGTCCATGAGGGGACTTTTTAAAATCGCCCTCCCAGCATTTATTTCTATTCTTTCCCCAAATCAAGGAATCCCCGGGAAGGTGTGCTGGAGGCTCCCCATTGCAGTTTGTGGGGTGGTTTTCAATGATTGAAGGTTTATAGACACACAAAGAAGGTGGAGAGGGATGGACAGATATCTTCAGAACGCTGGGGAGACAGAGAGAGAGAGAGACAAGAATGGAAAGAAAGCAGAAAGGGAGAGAAAGCCTCTCTTTTTCACTACCTCCCTCTCTGTCTTTCTCCCTCTCTCTAATCTCCATCACCCCCCAGCCCCACACTCTTTCTGTACTTCTATCTCTCTCTCATTCTCATCCCAGTCGTTGGGAAGGAGAGAGAGAGAGAAAGAGAGAGAGAGGGTCACACTCAGGAATCTAACAATCACAACCACAGCAAACTGAATTCAAATGGCCCCCTGCGGATTTCATTTCACCCTCATATTTATGTCTCGGCCTAAAATACAGGCTTCATTCCAGAATTATACCCGCTCCAAGTTAAGGGACTTTAATTCCGCGCCATCGAGATTACTTTAGTCGATGGATTCATTTTAAAAGTGACCCCACTATTGTTAATTTTGTGAATTCTGCAGGCAACTTGTGCACAGGGAGATCCCAAAAATGATAACACTTTCATTGTTGAGTAGAGTTTCACATTGTGGATTTCTCTATCTCTCTCTTTCTCTCTGTTTCTACACCATTGTTGCACTGTACAAACTGACAGCAGTATTGATTGCACAGTAAGATCACACA
Source organism: Scyliorhinus torazame (assembly GCF_047496885.1). Classification (NCBI taxonomy): domain Eukaryota; kingdom Metazoa; phylum Chordata; class Chondrichthyes; order Carcharhiniformes; family Scyliorhinidae; genus Scyliorhinus; species Scyliorhinus torazame. The sequence goes on along the minus strand of NW_027307876.1, from coordinate 355,876 downwards.
CGCAGCAATGTGATCCTGGCTGAATATCCACTCAGTCTGTGGAAAGGATTCATCAACTCCCTCATTCCCAAGACTTTCAAATGTGAGACCTTCGAACCTACTTTGCAGTCCATGTGCTATTTTAATTTAAGAGTTGTGATCTCAATTACTTTGCGGGCAAAGGCCACAGGCCTGTGCGTGAACAGCAAGATCCCACAGCAGCAGCAATGTGAACCTAACCAGGCGGGATGCTGTCTTTCACCTCCCCCCCCACCCCCCTCACTCCTGCTACGAGCTCAATTCCCCCCTGGATCTAAACCCCTTCCTCCCCCCTCATCCTGTGTGTGTGGATTGGACCCAGTCTAAAGAACTCCCTTCAATCCTCTGAAAGAGTTAAACTGCCTCTCAAAACTGAGAAAAACCTTTTTAAAACAAAATCCATTGGTACACAGAAAGATCCCAGAAGGTGCAGTCAGCAGTGTTGAGTGTCGTTTAAAATAGCTAACAGGTTATACGGAGAGTGATCGGGGCTCAGACAATGAAATCCAACCCCTCCCTCTCTTTCGTGACACCCAGATTTAAAAGAACCCTGTTATTTTGGGTTCATAAACAAAATTTAGACAGCTTCATATTGCAGATCTTTAATTTACTCTTTGTCACCCACCAAAGGGTTAATGTGTTTGTGTCTAAGTGTAAGGCCGGGGCGGCAATAAAGAGACAACTCACGTGAGTGCGGCCTGTGGAGTAGGCCTCAGTCCATCCACTTGTCCTCTGGAGAATAGCCCTTGTCCAAAGATTCCTGCTCACATTGCAGTCTTCAAAATTCAAATTCCTGGGGAAAAGAGGGAGAAAGTTAACTGAAAGACAGGAAAAATTTGACACTGTTTGATAGCGAGATCCCAGGATCCACTTTTCAGTTACACAAACTCTCAGCAATAGATACAGAGTAAAGCTCCCACTACGCTGTCCCCATCAAACACTCCCAGGACAGGTACCGCACGGGGTTAGATGCAGAGTAAAGCTCCCTCTACACTGTCCCCATCAAACACTCTCAGGACAGGTACAGCACGGGGTTAGATACAGAGTAAAGCTCCCTCTACACTGTCCCCATCAAACTCTCCCAGGACAGGTACAGCACGGGGTTCGATACAGAGTAAAGCTCCCACTACACTGTCCCCATCAAACACTCCCAGGACAGGTATCGCACGGGGTTAGATGCAGAGTAAAGCTCCCTCTACACTGTCCCCATCAAACACTCCCAGGACAGGTACAGCACGGGGTTAGATACAGAGTAAAGCTCCCTCTACACTGTCCCCATCAAACACTCCCAGGACAGGTACAGCACGGGGTTAGATACAGAGTAAAGCTCCCTCTACACTGATCCCATCAAACACTCCCAGGACAGGTACAGCACAGGATTAGATACAGAGTAAAGCTCCCTCTACACTGTCCCCATCAAACACTCCCAGGACAGGGACAGCACGGGGTTAGATACAGAGTAAAGCTCCCTCTACACTGTCCCCATCAAACACTCCCAGGACAGGTACAGCACGGGGTTAGATACAGAGTAAAGCTCCCTCTACACTGTCCCCATCAAACACTCCCAGGACAGGTATATAGGAACAGGAGTTGGCCAGTCAGCCTATCGAACTTTCCCGAGAGACTAGACCATCTCAATTTCGATGAATCAAGAACCTATTTTAATTTTCCGACAAAAAACGCTGAATCAATTTATTTCCTGGCTGCATCAGTAGCTGTAAATGCTGCTGTACACTCTGTCTGAAATATTACTGCATTAGAGAATGGCATTGGGAATATTAGCTTGTAATATATAACCGTTCACATCCATATCGCTATTGAGAACACATTAGCTCCTTTCCCAGTGATCACTGCAGTTGTCCCCGTCACTGTTTATACTATAAGCTCTTGTCCCAGTTAATATAACATTATGCCATGTTGATGTGGACATTTGTATATGTTTGAGAGCTCACAATGAGACACATACAAAATATACAATATCAATTATTATTCTGAAGCAATTGATTAAATCACCCCTTAACCTAAATTCCATTGTTTCAGAGTAAAGCTTCATCTACACTGTCCATCAAACACCCACAACCCAAATACTGTCTGGGGTTAAAAACAGAGTCAAAATCCCTCTGAATCAAGGAATTTTTCATTCATGGTTTTTATTTTTACTATTTGGAAATACAGAACTCAATTTGCACACAATCCCAGGGTGGACTCTTGCTTATTTCAATCATGAGCTCAGCGCTTCATATTCAAACATGAAGTTTAAGCTCCAATTACAGGTGCCTGCTTGTCTCTGTCTGTGTATTCGCTGTTCCTGCTGCTTTGTCACTTGTCTGAAGTTTTTGAATAATCGGCCTTGGTTAATCAGTCCTTTCTCTCAGCACATGGAAGTTGTGAACATTCAAGCCTCACAATCTGCTGTAGTTAACAAACTACTGCATGCTTTGAAAATCAATCGATTTCCTATCCTAAATAGATCACACACATTTCCATAATGCAGGAATGTCTCAATCAAACTTCAGTTCCCATACACTTGTTAACACTTGCTGCAAAAGGTAAATTCCACTGAGAGATTCCGAAAGCTGCCACAGAAGACACAGGTTATATTAAATTTTGAAACAGAACTATTTTAACTGATGCCTCAATCCTATCACACAGAAATGTTGCACGTTTTGAACTTCCACTGTTTCCAGCTTCTCATCATTTAGAAAGAACACGGTTCTATCCTTTCCAAGTCAAAAGTACAGCATCTTATATTTCCCTACACTGAAACACGTCCACCAGTTGTGTCCACTTACAAAACATTCATATCTCTCTGCAATTTGATGTTTTCAGCTATGCTGCTTACAATGCTGTGTAATGTTTGGTGTCGTTGGCAAACTAGGATGTGTAGCATTCTATCAAATTGTCTTAAATGACTAAGATATTCAGTAAACCTCTGTGTGTGTGCATGCGTGTGTGTGCTCGTGTGTGTATCTGTGAGTGTGTGTGTTTGCATTTAAGTCTCAAAGGAACATAGGGGCAGATGCACTCCATTCAGCCCATCGAACAGGACCCACCATTCAAACAGATCTTGGCAAGCCCAGACTCACGCACACTCACACACTCATTGCTATGTTACTACACACAGTCGACTTGTGTCTGGAACATGCTCAATGATTGAGCTTCCACAGCCCTCTGGAATAGTATAACAAAGATTCCCCATGTCCGACAGAGTGAAGCTCCCTCTACACTGTCCCCATCAACATTTCCACGACAGGTACAGTACAGAGTAAAGCTCTCTCTACACTGTCCCCATCAAACACTTCCAGGACAGGTACAGCACGGGGTTAGATACAGAGTAAAGCTCTCTCTACACTGTCCC
>NW_027307876.1:342500-345000 GCF_047496885.1 Scyliorhinus torazame | reverse complement strand
CTTTGAAAATCAATCGATTTCCTATCCTAAATAGATCTCACACATTTCCACAATGCAGGAATGTCTCAATCAAACTTCAGTTCCCATACACTTGTTAACACTTGCTGCAAAAGGTAAATTCCACTGAGAGATTCCGAAAGCTGCCACAGAAGACACAGGTTATATTAAATTTTGAAACAGAACTATTTTAACTGATGCCTCAATCCTATCACACAGAAATGTTGCACGTTTTGAACTTCCACTGTTTCCAGCTTCTCATCATTTAGAAAGAACACGGTTCTATCCTTTCCAAGTCAAAAGTACAGCATCTTATTATATTTCCCTACACTGAAACACGTCCACCAGTTGTGTCCACTTACAAAACATTCATATCTCTCTGCAATTTGATGTTTTCAGCTATGCTGCTTACAATGCTGTGTAATGTTTGGTGTCGTTGGCAAACTAGGATGTGTAGCATTCTATCAAATTGTCTTAAATGACTAAGATATTCAGTAAACCTCTGTGTGTGTGCATGCGTGTGTGTGCTCGTGTGTGTATCTGTGAGTGTGTGTGTTTGCATTTAAGTCTCAAAGGAACATAGGGGCAGATGCACTCCATTCAGCCCATCGAACAGGACCTACCATTCAAACAGATCTTGGCAAGCCCAGACTCACGCACACTCACACACTCATTGCTATGTTACTCCACACAGTCGACTTGTGTCTGGAACATGCTCAATGATTGAGCTTCCACAGCCCTCTGGAATAGTATAACAAAGATTCCCCATGTCCGACAGAGTGAAGCTCCCTCTACACTGTCCCCATCAACATTTCCACGACAGGTACAGCACAGGCTAGATACAGAGTAAAGCTCTCTCTCCACTGTCCCCATCAAACACTTCCAGGACAGGTACAGCACAGGCTAGATACAGAGTAAAGCTCTCTCTACACTGTCCCCATCAAACACTTCAAGGACAGGTACAGCACTGGATTATATACAGAGTAAAGCTCCTTCTACACTGTCCCCATCAAACATTTCCACAACAGGTACAGCACAGTCTAGATACAGAGTAAAGCTCTCTCTACACTGTCCCCATCAACACATCCAAGACAGGTACAGTACGGGGTTAGAAACAGAGTAAAACTCCGTCTACACTGTCCCCATCAAACATTTCCACGACAGGTACAGCACGGTGTTGGTTACAGAGTAAAATTCCCTCTACACTGTCCCCATCAAACACTCCCAGGACAGGTACAGCACGGTTTGAGTAACAGAGTAAAGCTCCCTCTACACTGTCCCCATCAAACACTCCCAGCACAGGTACAGCACGGTGTTGGATACAGAGTAAAGCTCCCTGTACACTGTCCCCATCAAACACTCCCAGGGCAGGTACAGCACGGTTTGAGTTACAGAGTAAAGCTCCCTCTACACTGTGCCCATCAAACACTCCCAGGACAGGTACAGCACGGTGTGAGTTACAGAGTAAGGCTATGGATGGATGGACGGACAGTCGGACGGATGGAGTGGGGACGAGAGAAACAGGGATTTTCCCCCACACCCACTCAGATCTGTCTCTCTTTCTCTCTCTCAGGGGTTCTCTCCCTCTGTAGACATTTTCAAATCGACCGTCTCAGGATTATAGCTTGTGTAAAATCGCACTTTCTAACACATGTAACTGGGCCGTGACTGCACACAGCAGACCCCCACCCCCAGACCCTCTCTTTTCCACAATATCTCAGTCTTTCTCACACCCCCTCTCTTTTTCTCTCGCTCTCCCTCCACCATCCCTCTCTTTCTCTTTCCCTCTCTCTTACCTCTCGACAAATCACATTGGGGTTTTCTTTTACATTTATTACAAGATAATTATAGAAAGAAATGTCTGGAAAGAGGGAGAGATGGGAAAGAGAGAGCGATGGGAAAGAGGGAGAGATTGGAAAGAGAGAGAGATGGGAAAGAGGGAGAGATGGGAAAGAGGGAGAGATTGGAAAGAGGGAGAGATAGAAAGCTGGAGGGACAGAGACAGGGATATTTCACCACAAAACCCCCTCAGAAATCCTTCCAATGCCACCGCCCTGTCTAAAACACAAACACCACTGGGATTGAGGACAAATCTTCACCCAGGCTGCGGCCTATTCATTTCAGACCCACTCCCTCACCCCCTCCCGACTGCTTCAGACTCAGTGAAGCTGAGTTGCTTTGTTTAATTGGGTGGTTACCAGTTGCAGTTCAGGAAAGGCCCCAGGTCACTGACACACAGCAAGATCCCACAGAGAGCAATGAAACCAGCTGCCCCAGACCTGGGGAGACATTTTCAAACCGCCCTCCGAGCATTCCATATCTCCCAGCATTGGATGGTTGGATGAATGAATGGATGGATGGATGGATGGATGGATGGATGGATGGATGGATGGATGGATGGATGGATGGATGGATGGATGGATGGATGGATGGTTGGATGAATGGATGGATGGCTGGATGGATGGATGGATGAATGGATGGATGGATGGATGGATGGATGAAT
>NW_027307876.1:332500-335000 GCF_047496885.1 Scyliorhinus torazame | reverse complement strand
AAGACAGGTACAGCACAGGGTTAGATACAGAGTAAAGCTCCCTCTACACTGTCCCCATCAAACACTCCCACGACAGGTACAGCACGGGACTAGATACAGAGAAAAGCTCCCTCTACACTGTCCCCATCAAACACTCCCAGGACAGGTACAGCACGGTGCGAGGTACAGAGTAAATCTCCCTCTACACTGTCCCCATCAAACACTCCCAGGCCAGGTACAGCACGGGGTTAGATACAGAGTAAAGCTCCCTCTACACTGTCCCCATCAAACACTCCCAGGACAGGTACAGCACGGGGTTAGATACGGAGTAAAGCTCCCTCTACACTGTCCCCATCAAACACTCCCAGGACAGGTATATAGGAACAGGTGTTGGCCATTCAGCCTATCGAACTTTCCCGAGCGACTAGACCATCTCAATTTCGATGAATCAAGAACCTGTTTTAATTTTCCGACAAAAAACGCTGAATCAATTTAATTCCTGGCAGCATCAGTCGCTGTAAATGCTGCTGCACACTCTGTCTGAAATATTACTGCATTAGAGAATGGCATTGTGAATATTAGCTTGTAATATATAACCGTTCTCATCCATATCGCTATTGAGAACACATTAGCCCCTTTCCCAGTGATCACTGCAGTTGTCCCCGTCACTGTTTATACTATAAGCTCTTGTCCCAGTTAATATACCATTATGCCATGTTGATGTGAACATCTGTACATGTTTGAGAGCTCACAATGAGACACACACAAAATGTACAATATCAATTATTATTCTGAAGCAATTGATTAAATCACCCCTTAATCTAAATTCCATTGTTTCAGAATAAAGCTTCATCTACACTGTCCATCAAACACCCACAACCCAAATACTGTCTGGGGTTAAAAACAGAGTCAAAATCCCTCTGAATCAAGGCATTTTTCATTCAGGGTTTTTATTTTTACTATTTGGAAATACAGAACTCAATTTGCACACAATCCCAGGGTGGACTCTTGCTTATTTCAATCATGAGCTCAGCGCTTCATATTCAAACGTGAAGTTTAAGCTCCAATTAAAGGTGCCTGCTTGTCTCTGTCTGTGTATTCGCTGTTCCTGCTGCTTTGTCACTTGTCTGAAGTTTTTGAATAATCGGCCTTGGTTAATCAGTCCTTTCTCTCAGCACATGGAAGTTGTGAACATTCAAGCTTCACAATCTGCTGTAGTTAACAAACTACTGCATGCTTTGAAAATCAATCGATTTCCTATCCTAAATAGATCTCACACATTTCCATAATGCAGGAATGTCTCAATCAAACTTCAGTTCCCATACACTTGTTAACACTTGCTACAAAAGGTAAATTCCACTGAGAGATTCCGAAAGCTGCCACAGAAGACACAGGTTATATTAAATTTTGAAACAGAACTATTTTAACTGATGCCTCAATCCTATCACACAGAAATGTTGCACGTTTTGAACTTCCACTGTTTCCAGCTTCTCATCATTTAGAAAGAACACGGTTCTATCCTTTCCAAGTCAAAAGTACAGCATCTTATATTTCCCTACACTGAAACACGTCCACCAGTTGTGTCCACTTACAAAACATTCATATCTCTCTGCAATTTGATGTTCCCAGCTCTGCTGCTTACAATGCTGTGTAATGTTTGGTGTCGTTGGCAAACTAGGATGTGTAGCATTCTATCAAATTGTCTTAAATGACTAAGATATTCAGTAAACCTCTGTGTGTGTGCATGCGTGTGTGTGCTCGTGTGTGTATCTGTGAGTGTGTGTGTTTGCATTTAAGTCTCAAAGGAACATAGGGGCAGATGCACTCCATTCAGCCCATCGAACAGGACCTACCATTCAAACAGATCTTGGCAAGCCCAGACTCACGCACACTCACACACTCATTGCTATGTTACTCCACACAGTCGACTTGTGTCTGGAACATGCTCAATGATTGAGCTTCCACATCCCTCTGGAATAGTATAACAAAGATTCCCCATGTCCGACAGAGTGAAGCTCCCTCTACACTGTCCCCATCAACATTTCCACGACAGGTACAGCACAGGCTAGATACAGAGTAAAGCTCTCTCTCCACTGTCCCCATCAAACACTTCCAGGACAGGTACAGCACAGGCTAGATACAGAGTAAAGCTCTCTCTACACTGTCCCCATCAAACACTTCAAGGACAGGTACAGCACTGGATTATATACAGAGTAAAGCTCCTTCTACACTGTCCCCATCAAACATTTCCACAACAGGTACAGCACAGTCTAGATACAGAGTAAAGCTCTCTCTCCACTGTCCCCATCAACACATCCAAGACAGGTACAGTACGGGGTTAGAAACAGAGTAAAACTCCGTCTACACTGTCCCCATCAAACATTTCCACGACAGGTACAGCACGGTGTTGGTTACAGAGTAAAATTCCCTCTACACTGTCCCCATCAAACACTCCCAGCACAGGTACAGCACGGTGTTGGATACAGAGTAAAGCTCCCTGTACACTGTCCCCATCAAACAC
>NW_027307876.1:297500-327500 GCF_047496885.1 Scyliorhinus torazame | reverse complement strand
CCCTCTACACTGTCCCCATCAAACACTCCCAGGCCAGGTACAGCACGGGGTTAGATACAGAGTAAAGCTCCCTCTACACTGTCCCCATCAAACACTCCCAGGACAGGTACAGCACGGGGTTAGATACGGAGTAAAGCTCCCTCTACACTGTCCCCATCAAACACTCCCAGGACAGGTATATAGGAACAGGTGTTGGCCATTCAGCCTATCGAACTTTCCCGAGCGACTAGACCGTCTCAATTTCGATGAATCAACAACCTGTTTTAATTTTCCGACAAAAAACGCTGAATCAATTTAATTCCTGGCATTGTGAATATTAGCTTGTAATATATAACCGTTCACATCCATATCGCTATTGAGAACACATTAGCCCCTTTCCCAGTGATCACTGCAGTTGTCCCCGTCACTGTTTATACTATAAGCTCTTGTCCCAGTTAATATAACATTATGCCATGTTGATGTGGACATCTGTACATGTTTGAGAGCTCACAATGAGACACACTCAAAATGTACAATATCAATTATTATTCTGAAGCAATTGATTAAATCACCCCTTAATTTAAATTCCATTGTTTCAGAGTAAAGCTTCATCTACACTGTCCATCAAACACCCACAACCCAAATACTGTCTGGGGTTAAAAACAGAGTCAAAATCCCTCTGAATCAAGGAATTTTTCATTCAGGGTTTTTATTTTTACTATTTGGAAATACAGAACTCAATTTGCACACAATCCCAGGGTGGACTCTTGCTTATTTCAATCATGAGCTCAGCGCTTCATATTCAAACATGAAGTTTAAGCTCCAATTAAAGGTGCCTGCTTGTCTCTGTCTGTGTATTCGCTGTTCCTGCTGCTTTGTCACTTGTCTGAAGTTTTTGAATAATCGGCCTTGGTTAATCAGTCCTTTCTCTCAGCACATGGAAGTTGTGAACATTCAAGCCTCACAATCTGCTGTAGTTAACAAACTACTGCATGCTTTGAAAATCAATCGATTTCCTATCCTAAATAGATCACACACATTTCCACAATGCAGGAATGTCTCAATCAAACTTCAGTTCCCATACACTTGTTAACACTTGCTGCAAAAGGTAAATTCCACTGAGAGATTCCGAAAGCTGCCACAGAAGACACAGGTTATATTAAATTTTGAAACAGAACTATTTTAACTGATGCCTCAATCCTATCACACAGAAATGTTGCACGTTTTGAACTTCCACTGTTTCCAGCTTCTCATCATTTAGAAAGAACACGGTTCTATCCTTTCCAAGTCAAAAGTACAGCATCTTATATTTCCCTACACTGAAACACGTCCACCAGTTGTGTCCACTTACAAAACATTCATATCTCTCTGCAATTTGATGTTTTCAGCTATGCTGCTTACAATGCTGTGTAATGTTTGGTGTCGTTGGCAAACTAGGATGTGTAGCATTCTATCAAATTGTCTTAAATGACTAAGATATTCAGTAAACCTCTGTGTGTGTGCATGCGTGTGTGTGCTCGTGTGTGTATCTGTGAGTGTGTGTGTTTGCATTTAAGTCTCAAAGGAACATAGGGGCAGGTGCACTCCATTCAGCCCATCGAACAGGACCCACCATTCAAACAGATCTTGGCAAGCCCAGACTCACGCACACTCACACACTCATTGCTATGTTACTACACACAGTCAACTTGTGTCTGGAACATGCTCAATGATTGAGCTTCCACAGCCCTCTGGAATAGTATAACAAAGATTCCCCATGTCCGACAGAGTGAAGCTCCCTCTACACTGTCCCCATCAACATTTCCACGACAGGTCCAGCACAGGCTAGATACAGAGTAAAGCTCTCTCTACACTGTCCCCATCAAACACTTCCAGGACAGGTACAGCACAGGCTAGATACAGAGTAAAGCTCTCTCTACACTGTCCCCATCAAACACTTCCAGGACAGGTACAGCACTGGATTATATACAGAGTAAAGCTCCTTCTACACTGTCCCCATCAAACATTTCCACAACAGGTACAGCACAGTCTAGATACAGAGTAAAGCTCTCTCTACACTGTCCCCATCAACACATCCAAGACAGGTACAGTACGGGGTTAGAAACAGAGTAAAACTCCGTCTACACTGTCCCCATCAAATCGACCGTCTCAGGATTCTAGCTTGTGTAAAATCGCACTTTCTAACACATGACTGGGCCGTGACTGCACACAGCAGACCCCCACCCCCAGACCCTCTCTTTTCCACAATATCTCTGTCTTTCTCACACACCCTCTCTTTTTCTCTCGCTCTCCCTCCACCCTCCCTCTCTTTCTCTTTCCCTCTCTCTTACCTCTCGACAAATCACATTGGGGTTTTCTTTTACATTTATTACAAGATAAATATAGAAAGAAATGTCTGGAAGGAGGGAGAGATGGGAAAGAGGGAGAGATTGGAAAGAGGGAGAGATTGGAAAGAGAGAGAGATTGGAAAGAGAGAGAGATTGGAAAGAGAGAGATAGAAAGCTGGAGGGACAGAGACAGGGATATTTCACCACAAAACCCCCTCAGAAATCCTTCCAATGCCACCGCCCTGTCTAAAACACAAACACCACTGGGATTGAGGACAAATCTTTACCCAGGCTGCGGCCTATTCATTTCAGACCCACTCCCTCACCCCCTCCCGACTGCTTCAGACTCAGTGAAGCTGAGTTGCTTTGTTTAATTGGGTGGTTACCAGTTGCAGTTCAGGAAAGGCCCCAGGTCACTGACGCACAGCAGGATCCCACAGAGAGCAATGAAACCAGCTGCCCCAGACCTTGAGAGACTTTTTCAAACCGCCCTCCGAGCATTCCATATCTCCCAGCATTGGTTTCTGTTTCTTCCCAAATCTGGGTGTGCCCACAACTGTTTGATTGGACTTTCACAAGGAACCGTGACATTAACTACAGTAAAACACGGGCACTGTGCGATTGGGAGATTAAACTGCCCCCCGCCCCCCCAATCGCAGCCTTTTTCATTCCAGCCCCTCTGTGAGGGCCGGATTGAAATCATAGAATTTACAGTGCAGCAGGAGGCCATTCGGCCCATCGAGTCTGCCCCGGCCCTTGGAAAGAGCACCCTACCCAAGCCCCACACCTCCAGCCTATCCCACTTTATCCCCATAACCCAGTAACTCCACTTAATCTTTTTGGACACTAAGGGCAATTTAGAACAGCCAATCCACCTCACCCGCACATCTTTGGACTGTGGGAGGAAACCGGAGCACCCGGAGGAAACCCACGCAGACACGGGGAGAACGTGCAGACTCCGCACAGACAGTGACCCAGCCGGGGATCGAACCTGGGACCCTGGAGCTGTGAAGCAACTGTGCTAACCACTGTGCCAACATGCTGCCCAGAGGGAATGTCCTCTGAAAGGTTCCTGTCTTCCCATTTGTCCCACCACACTGGACATGTTTAATATTTGTAATTCCAGAGATCCATCCTCTTCACCTCCTCTCAGTCAGTCAATTAAAGGTTTTTCTCTTCCTCTAGCCCCACCCTCCTCCTTTCCCTCAATCTATTTCTGGACATTGTGGCGGTGTGAGGACTATAAGGTGGAGGGGAGAGGGGGGGAGGGCAGAGCATGTGTACACATCAGGATCCCACACAAACCTGGGTATGGCCAGATACAAAGCGATTTTTAAGTGAGGATTGGGGTTGAAGTGAGTGGGAAATGTGTGTCCACGCCTCTCTCTCCCTCTCTCTCACTCTCTCTCTCTCGCATTTTCACACGGTGGAATACAGACAGGCAGAGATAGAGAGAGAGAGAGAGAACTACTCAGTCAAGTCCTCAAGAAACTCCATTCAAAATGCTTCCCCACATCCACTAAACCCTAGATTCTACGCAGGGTGCAAAATTGAGGCCTAGTCAGAGAGGCTGCATTAAGCCGCAGGGACAAAGTGCAAACCCCCCCCCGCCCCCCCCGCACCACCCCACCCCCACCCATCCACCCTCCTCGCCTCCGCCCCCAGTTAAACAGAACATTCCTCAGCAACAGCAACTCAGTCCCGAAACTTCCCGGACAGAGCACGAGGGAGCGAGAGGGAAAGGGGACCCCCACTGACCTCCCCTCCCCTCTTAACCAACCAAACCCCCCCCAATTAACATAACCACAAATCACCTTGGGATTCTCAAACCCATTTATTAGAAGATTCAATATACAAATAAATGACTGGAAAGGGAGAGACAGAAAGCTGGAGGGACAGAGACAGGGATATTTAACTCCATTACCCCCCCCTCAGAAATCCTTCCAACCCCACCGCTCTGTCGAAAACACAAACACCACCATTGAGGACAAACCTGTACCCAGGCTGCGGCCTATTCATTTCAGACCCACTCCCTCACCCCCTCCCGACTGCTTCAGACTCAGTGAGCCAGTTTAATTTTAAATTGTGCGTGGTCACTAAGTTGGCAGTTCAGGAAAGGCTGCAGGCCATTGGTGCACAGCAGGATCCCACACACAGCAATGTGATCCTGTCACGGTGGGACAGGCAGGTGAGCAGGGGGTGGAGGACATGTTCCTTCCCTTGACTGCTATATTCTTTCTTCCATCTCCCCTCGCCACCACCCCAACTCCTGAACAGCACGGGTATTCCGAGTCTGGAGACACATCCGCCCTCAGAAAGTTAAACTCCCCTCTTTAAACTGGGAAACCCACTGCCCGGTCCATGAGGGGACTTTTTAAAATCGCCCTCCCAGCATTTATTTCTATTCTTTCCCCAAATCAAGGAATCCCCGGGAAGGTGTGCTGGAGGCTCCCCATTGCAGTTTGTGGGGTGGTTTTCAATGATTGAAGGTTTATAGACACACAAAGAAGGTGGAGAGGGATGGACAGATATCTTCAGAACGCTGGGGAGACAGAGAGAGAGAGAGACAAGAATGGAAAGAAGGCAGAAAGGGAGAGAAAGCCTCTCTTTTTCACTACCTCCCTCTCTGTCTTTCTCCCTCTCTCTACTCTCCATCACCCCCCAGTCCCACACTCTTTCTGTACTTCTATCTCTCTCTCATTCTCATCCCAGTCGTTGGGAAGGAGAGAGAGAGAGAAAGAGAGAGAGAGGGTCACACTCAGGAATCTAACAATCACAACCACAGCAAACTGAATTCAAATGGCCCCCTGCGGATTTCATTTCACCCTCATATTTATGTCTCGGCCTAAAATACAGGCTTCATTCCAGAATTATACCCGCTCCAAGTTAAGGGACTTTAATTCCGCGCCATCTTGATTTCTTTAGTCGATGGATTCATTTTAAAAGTGACCCCACTATTGTTAATTTTGTGAATTCTGCAGGCAACTTGTGCACAGGGAGATCCCAAAAATGATAACACTTTCATTGTTGAGTAGAGTTTCACATTGTGGATTTCTCTATCTCTCTCTTTCTCTCTGTTTCTACACCATTGTTGCACTGTACAAACTGACAGCAGTATTGATTGCACAGTAAGATCCCACAAGCAGCAATGTGATCCTGGCTGAATATCCACTCAGTCTGTGGAAAGGGTTCATCAACTCCCTCATTCCCAAGACTTTCAAATGTGAGACCTTCGAACCTACTTTGCAGTCCATGTGCTATTTTAATTTAAGAGTTGTGATCTCAATTACTTTGCGGGCAAAGGCCACAGGCCTGTGCGTGAACAGCAAGATCCCACAGCAGCAGCAATGTGAACCTAACCAGGCGGGATGCTGTCTTTCACCTCCCCCCCCACCCCCCTCACTCCTGCTACGAGCTCCATTCCCCCCTGGATCTAAACCCCTTCCTCCCCCCTCATCCTGTGTGTGTGGATTGGACCCAGTCTAAAGAACTCCCTTCAATCCTCTGAAAGAGTTAAACTGCCTCTCAAAACTGAGAAAAACCTTTTTAAAACAAAATCCATTGGTACACAGAAAGATCCCAGAAGGTGCAGTCAGCAGTGTTGAGTGTCGTTTAAAATAGCTAACAGGTTATACGGAGAGTGATCGGGGCTCAGACAATGAAATCCAACCCCTCCCTCTCTTTCGTGACACCCAGATTTAAAAGAACCCTGTTATTTTGGGTTCATAAACAAAATTTAGACAGCTTCATATTGCAGATTTTTAATTTACTCTTTGTCACCCACCAAAGGGTTAATGTGTTTGTGTCTAAGTGTAAGGCCGGGGCGGCAATAAAGAGACAACTCACGTGAGTGCGGCCTGTGGAGTAGGCCTCAGTCCATCCACTTGTCCTCTGGAGAATAGCCCTTGTCCAAAGATTCCTGCTCACATTGCAGTCTTCAAAATTCAAATTCCTGGGGAAAAGAGGGAGAAAGTTAACTGAAAGTCAGGAAAAATTTGACACTGTTTGATAGCGAGATCCCAGGATCCACTTTTCAGTTACACAAACTCTCAGCAATAGATACAGAGTAAAGCTCCCACTACGCTGTCCCCATCAAACACTCCCAGGACAGGTACCGCACGGGGTTAGATGCAGAGTAAAGCTCCCTCTACACTGTCCCCATCAAACACTCTCAGGACAGGTACAGCACGGGGTTAGATACAGAGTAAAGCTCCCTCTACACTGTCCCCATCAAACTCTCCCAGGACAGGTACAGCACGGGGTTCGATACAGAGTAAAGCTCTCACTACACTGTCCCCATCAAACACTCCCAGGACAGGTATCGCACGGGGTTAGATGCAGAGTAAAGCTCCCTCTACACTGTCCCCATCAAACACTCCATGGACAGGTACAGCACGGGGTTAGATACAGAGTAAAGCTCCCTCTACACTGTCCCCATCAAACACTCCCAGGACAGGTACAGCACGGGGTTAGATACAGAGTAAAGCTCCCTCTACACTGATCCCATCAAACACTCCCAGGACAGGTACAGCACAGGATTAGATACAGAGTAAAGCTCCCTCTACACTGTCCCCATCAAACACTCCCAGGACAGGGACAGCACGGGGTTAGATACAGAGTAAAGCTCCCTCTACACTGTCCCCATCAAACACTCCCAGGACAGGTACAGCACGGGGTTAGATACAGAGTAAAGCTCCCTCTACACTGTCCCCATCAAACACTCCCAGGACAGGTACAGCACAGGATTAGATACAGAGTAAAGCTCCCTCTACACTGTCCCCATCAAACACTCCCAGGACAGGTATATAGGAACAGGAGTTGTCCATTCAGCCTATCGAACTTTCCCGAGAGACTAGACCATCTCAATTTCGATGAATCAAGAACCTATTTTAATTTTCCGACAAAAAACGCTGAATCAATTTATTTCCTGGCTGCATCAGTAGCTGTAAATGCTGCTGTACACTCTGTCTGAAATATTACTGCATTAGAGAATGGCATTGGGAATATTAGCTTGTAATATATAACCGTTCACATCCATATCGCTATTGAGAACACATTAGCTCCTTTCCCAGTGATCACTGCAGTTGTCCCCGTCACTGTTTATACTATAAGCTCTTGTCCCAGTTAATACAACATTATGCCATGTTGATGTGGACATTTGTACATGTTTGAAAGCTCACAATGAGACACATACAAAATATACAATATCAATTATTATTCTGAAGCAATTGATTAAATCACCCCTTAACCTAAATTCCATTGTTTCAGAGTAAAGCTCCATCTACACTGTCCATCAAACACCCACAACCCAAATACTGTCTGGGGTTAAAAACAGAGTCAAAATCCCTCTGAATCAAGGCATTTTTCATTCAGGGTTTTTATTTTTACTATTTGGAAATACAGAACTCAATTTGCACACAATCCCAGGGTGGACTCTTGCTTATTTCAATCATGAGCTCAGCGCTTCAAATTCAAACATGAAGTTTAAGCTCCAATTACAGGTGCCTGCTTGTCTCTGTCTGTGTATTCGCTGTTCCTGCTGCTTTGTCACTTGTCTGAAGTTTTTGAATAATCGGCCTTGGTTAATCAGTCCTTTCTCTCAGCACATGGAAGTTGTGAACATTCAAGCCTCACAATCTGCTGTAGTTAACAAACTACTGCATGCTTTGAAAATCAATCGATTTCCTATCCTAAATAGATCTCACACATTTCCACAATGCAGGAATGTCTCAATCAAACTTCAGTTCCCATACACTTGTTAACACTTGCTGCAAAAGGTAAATTCCACTGAGAGATTCCGAAAGCTGCCACAGAAGACACAGGTTATATTAAATTTTGAAACAGAACTATTTTAACTGATGCCTCAATCCTATCACACAGAAATGTTGCACGTTTTGAACTTCCACTGTTTCCAGCTTCTCATCATTTAGAAAGAACACGGTTCTATCCTTTCCAAGTCAAAAGTACAGCATCTTATATTTCCCTACACTGAAACACGTCTACCAGTTGTGTCCACTTACAAAACATTCATATCTCTCTGCAATTTGATGTTTTCAGCTATGCTGCTTACAATGCTGTGTAATGTTTGGTGTCGTTGGCAAACTAGGATGTGTAGCATTCTATCAAATTGTCTTAAATGACTAAGATATTCAGTAAACCTCTGTGTGTGTGCATGCGTGTGTGTGCTCGTGTGTGTATCTGTGAGTGTGTGTGTTTGCATTTAAGTCTCAAAGGAACATAGGGGCAGATGCTCTCCATTCAGCCCATCGAACCGGACCCACCATTCAAACAGATCTTGGCAAGCCCAGACTCACGCACACTCACACACTCATTGCTATGTTACTACACACAGTCGACTTGTGTCTGGAACATGCTCAATGATTGAGCTTCCACAGCCCTCTGGAATAGTATAACAAAGATTCCCAATGTCCGACAGAGTGAAGCTCCCTCTACACTGTCCCCATCAACATTTCCACGACAGGTACAGCACAGGCTAGATACAGAGTAAAGCTCTCTCTACACTGTCCCCATCAAACACTTCAAGGACAGGTACAGCACAGGCTAGATACAGAGTAAAGCTCTCTCTACACTGTCCCCATCAAACACTTCAACGACAGGTACAGCACTGGATTATATACAGAGTAAAGCTCCCTCTACACTGTCCCCATCAAACATTTCCACGACAGGTACAGCACGGGCTAGATACAGAGTGAAGCTCCCTCTACACTGTCCCCATCAAACACTCCCAGGACAGGTGCAGCACGGGGTTAGATACAGAGTAAATCTCCCACTGCACTGTCCCCATCAAACACTCCCAGGACAGGTACAGCACAGGCTAGATACAGAGCGAAGCTCCCTCTACACTGTCCCCATCAAACACTCCCAGGACAGGTACAGCACGGGCAAGATACTGAGTGAAGCTCCCTCTACCCTGACCCCATCAAATGCTCCCAGGACAGGTACAGCACAGGCTAGATACAGAGTAAAGCTCTCTCTACACTGTCCCCATCAAACACTCACAGGACAGGTACAGCACTGGGTTAGATACAGAGGAAAGCTCTCTCTACACTGTCCCCATCAAACACTTCCAGGACAAGTACAGTACGGGGTTAGAAACAGAGTAAAACTCCCTCTACACTGTCCCCATCAAACATTTCCACGATAGGTGCAGCACGGTGTTGGATACAGAGTAAAATTCCCTCTACACTGTCCCCATCAAGCACTCCCAGGACAGGTGCAGCACGGTGTGAGGTACAGAGTAAAGCTCACTCAACACTGTCCCCATCAAACACTCCCAGGGCAGTTACAGCACGGGGCTAGAGACAGAGTAAAGCTCCCTCTACACTGTCACCATCAAACACTCCCAGGACAGTTACAGCATGGGGTTAGATACAGAGTAAAGCTCCCTCCACACTGTCCCCATCAAATAACTCCCTGGACACTTACAGCACGGGGTCAGATACAGTGTAAAGCTCCCTCTACACACTCCCCATCAAACATTTCCACGACAGGTACAGCACGGGCTAGATATAGAGTGAAGCTCCTGCTACACTGTCCCCATCAAACACTCCCAGGACAGATACAACACTGGATTAGATACAGAGTAAAGCTCCCTCTACACTGTCCACCATCAAACACTCCCAGGACAAATACAGCACTGGATTAGATACAGAGTAAAGCTCCCTCTACACTGTCCCCATCAACACTCCCAGGACAGATACAGCACTGGATTTGATACAGAGTAAAGCTCCCTCTACACTGTCCCCATCAACACTCCCAGGACAGATACAGCACTGGATTAGATACAGAGTAAAGCTCCCTCTACACTGTCCCCATCAAACACTCCCAGGACAGATACTGCACTGGATTAGATACAGAGTAAAGCTCCCTCTACACTGTCCCCATCAAACATTTCCACGACAGGTACAGCACGGGCTAGATACAGAGTGAAGCTCCCTCTACACTGTCCCCATCAAACACTACCAGGACGGGTGCAGCACGGGGTTAGATACAGAGTAAATCTCCCACTGCACTGTCCCCATCAAACACTCCCAGGACAGGTACAGCACAGGCTAGATACAGAGCGAAGCTCACTCTACACTGTCCTCATCAAACACTCCCAGGACGGGTACAGCACGGGGTTAGATACAGAGTAAAGCACCCTCTACACTGTCCCCATCAAACACTCCCAGGACAGGTACAGCATGGGTTTAGATACAGAGTAAAGCTCCCTCCACACTGTCCCCATCAAACACTCCCAGGACAGGTACAGCACAGGGTAAGATACAGAGTAAAGCTCCCTCTACACTGTCCCCATCAAACACTCCCAGGACAGGTACAGCACGGGGTTAGATACAGAGTAAAGCTCCCTGTACACTGTCCCCATCAAACACTCCCAGGACAGGTACAGCACAGGGTGAGATACAGAGTAAAGCTCCCGCTACACTGTCCCCATCAAACACTCCCAGGACAGGTACAGCACAGGGTTAGATACAGAGTAAAGCTCCCTCTACACTGTCTCCATCAAACACTCCCAGGACAGGTACAGCACGGGGTTAGATACAGAGTAAAGCTCCCTGTACACTGACCCATCAAACACTACCAGGACAGGTACAACACAGGGTGTGATACAGAGTAAAGCTCCCGCTACACTGTCCCCATCAAACACTCCCAGGACAGGTACAGCACAGGGTTAGATACAGAGTAAAGCTCCCTCTACACTGTCCCCATCAAATACTCCCAAGTCAGGTACAGCACAGGGTTAGATACAGGGTAAAGCTCCATCTATACTGTCCCCATCAAACACTCCCAGGACAGGTACAGCACGGGGGTTAGATATAGAGTAAAGCTCCCTCTACACTGTCCCCATCAAACACTCCCAGGACAGGTATAGCACGGCGTTAGATACTGAGTAAAGCTCCCTCTACACTGTTCCCATCAAACACTCCCAGGACAGGTACAGCATGGGGTTAGATACAGAGTAAAGCTCCCTCTATACTGTTCCCATCAAACACGCCCAGGACAGGTACAGCACAGGCTAGATACAGAGTAAAGCTCCCTCTACACTGTCCCCATCAAACACACCCAGGACAGGTACAGCACGGGGTTAGATACAGAGTAAAGCTCCCTCTACACTGTCCCCATCAAGCACTCCCAGGACAGGTGCAGCACGGTGTGAGGTACAGAGTAAAGCTCACTCAACACTGTCCCCATCAAACACTCCCAGGGCAGTTACAGCACGGGGCTAGAGACAGAGTAAAGCTCCCTCTACACTGTCACCATCAAACACTCCCAGGACAGTTACAGCATGGGGTTAGATACAGAGTAAAGCTCCCTCCACACTGTCCCCATCAAATAACTCCCTGGACACTTACAGCACGGGGTCAGATACAGTGTAAAGCTCCCTCTACACACTCCCCATCAAACATTTCCACGACAGGTACAGCACGGGCTAGATATAGAGTGAAGCTCCTGCTACACTGTCCCCATCAAACACTCCCAGGACAGATACAACACTGGATTAGATACAGAGTAAAGCTCCCTCTACACTGTCCACCATCAAACACTCCCAGGACAAATACAGCACTGGATTAGATACAGAGTAAAGCTCCCTCTACACTGTCCCCATCAACACTCCCAGGACAGATACAGCACTGGATTTGATACAGAGTAAAGCTCCCTCTACACTGTCCCCATCAACACTCCCAGGACAGATACAGCACTGGATTAGATACAGAGTAAAGCTCCCTCTACACTGTCCCCATCAAACACTCCCAGGACAGATACTGCACTGGATTAGATACAGAGTAAAGCTCCCTCTACACTGTCCCCATCAAACATTTCCACGACAGGTACAGCACGGGCTAGATACAGAGTGAAGCTCCCTCTACACTGTCCCCATCAAACACTACCAGGACGGGTGCAGCACGGGGTTAGATACAGAGTAAATCTCCCACTGCACTGTCCCCATCAAACACTCCCAGGACAGGTACAGCACAGGCTAGATACAGAGCGAAGCTCACTCTACACTGTCCTCATCAAACACTCCCAGGACGGGTACAGCACGGGGTTAGATACAGAGTAAAGCACCCTCTACACTGTCCCCATCAAACACTCCCAGGACAGGTACAGCATGGGTTTAGATACAGAGTAAAGCTCCCTCCACACTGTCCCCATCAAACACTCCCAGGACAGGTACAGCACAGGGTAAGATACAGAGTAAAGCTCCCTCTACACTGTCCCCATCAAACACTCCCAGGACAGGTACAGCACGGGGTTAGATACAGAGTAAAGCTCCCTGTACACTGTCCCCATCAAACACTCCCAGGACAGGTACAGCACAGGGTGAGATACAGAGTAAAGCTCCCGCTACACTGTCCCCATCAAACACTCCCAGGACAGGTACAGCACAGGGTTAGATACAGAGTAAAGCTCCCTCTACACTGTCTCCATCAAACACTCCCAGGACAGGTACAGCACGGGGTTAGATACAGAGTAAAGCTCCCTGTACACTGACCCATCAAACACTACCAGGACAGGTACAACACAGGGTGTGATACAGAGTAAAGCTCCCGCTACACTGTCCCCATCAAACACTCCCAGGACAGGTACAGCACAGGGTTAGATACAGAGTAAAGCTCCCTCTACACTGTCCCCATCAAATACTCCCAAGTCAGGTACAGCACAGGGTTAGATACAGGGTAAAGCTCCATCTATACTGTCCCCATCAAACACTCCCAGGACAGGTACAGCACGGGGGTTAGATATAGAGTAAAGCTCCCTCTACACTGTCCCCATCAAACACTCCCAGGACAGGTATAGCACGGCGTTAGATACTGAGTAAAGCTCCCTCTACACTGTTCCCATCAAACACTCCCAGGACAGGTACAGCATGGGGTTAGATACAGAGTAAAGCTCCCTCTATACTGTTCCCATCAAACACGCCCAGGACAGGTACAGCACAGGCTAGATACAGAGTAAAGCTCCCTCTACACTGTCCCCATCAAACACACCCAGGACAGGTACAGCACGGGGTTAGATACAGAGTAAAGCTCCCTCTACACTGTCCCCATCAAACACTCCCAGGACAGGTGCAGCACGGGGGTTAGATACAGAGTAAAGCTCCCTCTACACTGTTCCCATCAAACACTCCCAGGACAGGTACAGCACGGGGTTAGGTACAGACTAAAGCTCCCTCTACACTGTCCCCATCAAACACTCCCAGGACAGGTACAGCACGGGGTTAGATACAGAGTACAGCTCCCTCTACACTGTCCCCATCAAACACTCTCAGGACAGGTACAGCACGGGGTTAGATACAGAGTAAAGCTGCCTCTACACTGTTCCCATCAAACACTCCCAGGACAGGTACAGCACGGTGTGAGTTACAGAGTAAAGCTCCCTCTACACTGTCCCCATCAAACACTCCCGGGACAGGTACAGCACGGGGTTAGATACAGAGTAAAGCTCCCTCTACACTGTCCCCATCAAACATTCCCAGGACAGGCACAGCACGGTGTGAGTTCCTGAGTAAAGCTCCCTCTACACTGTCCCCATCAAACACTCCCAGGACAGGTACAGCACGGGGCTAGATACAGAGTAAAGCTCCCGCTACACTGTCCCCATCAAACACTCCCAGGACAGGTACAGCACGGGGTTAGATACAGAGTAAAGCTCCCTCTACACTTTTCCCATCAAACACTCCCAGGACAGGTACAGCACGGGGTTAGATACAGAGTAAAGCTCCCTCTACACTGTCCCCATCAAACACTCCCAGGACAGGTACAGCACGGTGTGAGTTACAGAGTCAGGCTATGGATGGATGGACGGACGGTCGGACGGATGGACCGATGGAGTGGGGACGAGAGAGACAGGGATTTTCCACCACACCCACTCAGATCTGTCTCTCTTTCTCTCTCTCAGGGGTTCTCTCCCTCTGGAGACATTTTCAAATCGACCGTCTCAGGATTATAGCTTGTGTAAAATCGCACTTTCTAACACATGTAACTGGGCCGTGACTGCACACAGCAGACCCCCACCCCCAGACCCTCTCTTTTCCACAATATCTCTGTCTTTCTCACACCCCTTCTCTTTTTCTCTCGCTCTCCCTCCAGCCTCCCTCTCTTTCTCTTTCCCTCTCTCTTACCTCTCGACAAATCACATTGGGGTTTTCTTTTACATTTATTACAAGATAAATATAGAAAGAAATGGCTGGAAGGAGGGAGAGATGGGAAAGAGGGAGAGATTGGAAAGAGGGAGAGATTGGAAAGAGGGAGAGATTGGAAAGAGAGAGAGATTGGAAAGAGAGAGAGATTGGAAAGAGAGAGATAGAAAGCTGGAGGGACAGAGACAGGGATATTTCACCACAAAACCCCCTCAGAAATCCTTCCAATGCCACCGCCCTGTCTAAAACACAAACACCACTGGGATTGAGGACAAATCTTTACCCAGGCTGCGGCCTATTCATTTCAGACCCACTCCCTCACCCCCTCCCGACTGCTTCAGACTCAGTGAAGCTGAGTTGCTTTGTTTAATTGGGTGGTTACCAGTTGCAGTTCAGGAAAGGCCCCAGGTCACTGACGCACAGCAGGATCCCACAGAGAGCAATGAAACCAGCTGCCCCAGACCTTGAGAGACTTTTTCAAACCGCCCTCCGAGCATTCCATATCTCCCAGCATTGGTTTCTGTTTCTTCCCAAATCAGGGTGTGCCCACAACTGTTTGATTGGACTTTCACAAGGAACCGTGACATTAACTACAGTAAAACACGGGCACTGTGCGATTGGGAGATTAAACTGCCCCCCGCCCCCCCAATCGCAGCCTTTTTCATTCCAGCCCCTCTGTGAGGGCCGGATTGAAATCATAGAATTTACAGTGCAGCAGGAGGCCATTCGGCCCATCGAGTCTGCACCGGCCCTTGGAAAGAGCACCCTACCCAAGCCCCACACCTCCAGCCTATCCCACTTTATCCCCATAACCCAGTAACTCCACTTAATCTTTTTGGACACTAAGGGCAATTTAGAACAGCCAATCCACCTCACCCGCACATCTTTGGACTGTGGGAGGAAACCGGAGCACCCGGAGGAAACCCACGCAGACACGGGGAGAACGTGCAGACTCCGCACAGACAGTGACCCAGCCGGGGATCGAACCTGGGACCCTGGAGCTGTGAAGCAACTGTGCTAACCACTGTGCCAACATGCTGCCCAGAGGGAATGTCCTCTGAAAGGTTCCTGTCTTCCCATTTGTAATACATGTCCCACCACACTGGACATGTTTAATATTTGTAATTCCAGAGATCCATCCTCTTCACCTCCTCTCAGTCAGTCAATTAAAGGTTTTTCTCTTCCTCTAGCCCCACCCTCCTCCTTTCCCTCAATCTATTTCTGGACATTGTGGCGGTGTGAGGACTATAAGGTGGAGGGGAGAGGGGGGGAGGGCAGAGCATGTGTACACAGCAGGATCCCACACAAACCTGGGTATGGCCAGATACAAAGCGATTTTTAAGTGAGGATTGGGGTTGAAGTGAGTGGGAAATGTGTGTCCACGCCTCTCTCTCCCTCTCTCTCACTCTCTCTCTCTCGCATTTTCACACGGTGGAATACAGACAGGCAGAGATAGAGAGAGAGAGAGAGAACTACTCAGTCAAGTCCTCAAGAAACTCCATTCAAAATGCTTCCCCACATCCACTAAACCCTAGATTCTTCGCACGGTGCAAAATTGAGGCCTAGTCAGAGAGGCTGCATTAAGCCGCAGGGACAAAGTGCAAACCCCCCCCCGCCCCCCCCCGCACCACCCCACCCCCACCCATCCACCCTCCTCGCCTCCGCCCCCAGTTAAACAGAACATTCCTCAGCATCAGCAACTCAGTCCCGAAACTTCCCGGACAGAGCACGAGGGAGCGAGAGGGAAAGGGGACCCCCACTGACCTCCCCTCCCTCTTAACCAACCAAACCCCCCCCAATTAACATAACCACAAATCACCTTGGGATTCTCAAACCCATTTATTAGAAGATTCAATCTACAAATAAATGACTGGAAAGGGAGAGACAGAAAGCTGGAGGGACAGAGACAGGGATATTTAACTCCATTACCCCCCCCTCAGAAATCCTTCCAACCCCACCGCTCTGTCGAAAACACAAACACCACCATTGAGGACAAACCTGTACCCAGGCTGCGGCCTATTCATTTCAGACCCACTCCCTCACCCCCTCCCGACTGCTTCAGACTCAGTGAGCCAGTTTAATTTTAAATTGTGCGTGGTCACTAAGTTGGCAGTTCAGGAAAGGCTGCAGGCCATTGGTGCACAGCAGGATCCCACACACAGCAATGTGATCCTGTCACGGTGGGACAGGCAGGTGAGCAGGGGGTGGAGGACATGTTCCTTCCCTTGACTGCTATATTCTTTCTTCCATCTCCCCTCGCCACCACCCCAACTCCTGAACAGCACGGGTATTCCGAGTCTGGAGACACATCCGCCCTCAGAAAGTTAAACTCCCCTCTTTAAACTGGGAAACCCACTGCCCGGTCCTTGAGGGGACTTTTTAAAATCGCCCTCCCAGCATTTATTTCTATTCTTTTCCCAAATCAAGGAATCCCCGGGAAGGTGTGCTGGAGGCTCCCCATTGCAGTTTGTGGGGTGGTTTTCAATGATTGAAGGTTTATAGACACACAAAGAAGGTGGAGAGGGATGGACAGATATCTTCAGAACGCTGGGGAGACAGAGAGAGAGAGAGACAAGAATGGAAAGAAGGCAGAAAGGGAGAGAAAGCCTCTCTTTTTCACTACCTCCCTCTCTGTCTTTCTCCCTCTCTCTACTCTCCATCACCCCCCAGTCCCACACTCTTTCTGTACTTCTATCTCTCTCTCATTCTCATCCCAGTCGTTGGGAAGGAGAGAGAGAGAGAAAGAGAGAGAGAGGGTCACACTCAGGAATCTAACAATCACAACCACAGCAAACTGAATTCAAATGGCCCCCTGCGGATTTCATTTCACCCTCATATTTATGTCTCGGCCTAAAATAGAGGCTTCATTCCAGAATTATACCCGCTCCAAGTTAAGGGACTTTAATTCCGCGCCATCTTGATTTCTTTAGTCGATGGATTCATTTTAAAAGTGACCCCACTATTGTTAATTTTGTGAATTCTGCAGGCAACTTGTGCACAGGGAGATCCCAAAAATGATAACACTTTCATTGTTGAGTAGAGTTTCACATTGTGGATTTCTCTATCTCTCTCTTTCTCTCTGTTTCTACACCATTGTTGCACTGTACAAACTGACAGCAGTATTGATTGCACAGTAAGATCACACACGCAGCAATGTGATCCTGGCTGAATATCCACTCAGTCTGTGGAAAGGATTCATCAACTCCCTCATTCCCAAGACTTTCAAATGTGAGACCTTCGAACCTACTTTGCAGTCCATGTGCTATTTTAATTTAAGAGTTGTGATCTCAATTACTTTGCGGGCAAAGGCCACAGGCCTGTGCGTGAACAGCAAGATCCCACAGCAGCAGCAATGTGAACCTAACCAGGCGGGATGCTGTCTTTCACCTCCCCCCCCACCCCCCTCACTCCTGCTACGAGCTCAATTCCCCCCTGGATCTAAAACCCTTCCTCCCCCCTCATCCTGTGTGTGTGGATTGGACCCAGTCTAAAGAACTCCCTTCAATCCTCTGAAAGAGTTAAACTGCCTCTCAAAACTGAGAAAAACCTTTTTAAAACAAAATCCATTGGTACACAGAAAGATCCCAGAAGGTGCAGTCAGCAGTGTTGAGTGTCGTTTAAAATAGCTAACAGGTTATACGGAGAGTGATCGGGGCTCAGACAATGAAATCCAACCCCTCCCTCTCTTTCGGGACACCCAGATTTAAAAGAACCCTGTTATTTTGGGTTCATAAACAAAATTTAGACAGCTTCATATTGCAGATTTTTAATTTACTCTTTGTCACCCACCAAAGGGTTAATGTGTTTGTGTCTAAGTGTAAGGCCGGGGCGGCAATAAAGAGACAACTCACGTGAGTGCGGCCTGTGGAGTAGGCCTCAGTCCATCCACTTGTCTTCTGGAGAATAGCCCTTGTCCAAAGATTCCTGCTCACATTGCAGTCTTCAAAATTCAAATTCCTGGGGAAAAGAGGGAGAAAGTTAACTGAAAGACAGGAAAAATTTGACACTGTTTGATAGCGAGATCCCAGGATCCACTTTTCAGTTACACAAACTCTCAGCAATAGATACAGAGTAAAGCTCCCACTACGCTGTCCCCATCAAACACTCCCAGGACAGGTACCGCACGGGGTTAGATGCAGAGTAAAGCTCCCTCTACACTGTCCCCATCAAACACTCTCAGGACAGGTACAGCACGGGGTTAGATACAGAGTAAAGCTCCCTCTACACTGTCCCCATCAAACTCTCCCAGGACAGGTACAGCACGGGGTTCGATACAGAGTAAAGCTCCCACTACACTGTCCCCATCAAACACTCCCAGGACAGGTATCGCACGGGGTTAGATGCAGAGTAAAGCTCCCTCTACACTGTCCCCATCAAACACTCCCAGGACAGGTACAGCACGGGGTTAGATACAGAGTAAAGCTCCCTCTACACTGTCCCCATCAAACACTCCCAGGACAGGTACAGCACGGGGTTAGATACAGAGTAAAGCTCCCTCTACACTGATCCCATCAAACACTCCCAGGACAGGTACAGCACAGGATTAGATACAGAGTAAAGCTCCCTCTACACTGTCCCCATCAAACACTCCCAGGACAGGGACAGCACGGGGTTAGATACAGAGTAAAGCTCCCTCTACACTGTCCCCATCAAACACTCCCAGGACAGGTACAGCACGGGGTTAGATACAGAGTAAAGCTCCCTCTACACTGTCCCCATCAAACACTCCCAGGACAGGTATATAGGAACAGGAGTTGGCCAGTCAGCCTATCGAACTTTCCCGAGAGACTAGACCATCTCAATTTCGATGAATCAAGAACCTATTTTAATTTTCCGACAAAAAACGCTGAATCAATTTATTTCCTGGCTGCATCAGTAGCTGTAAATGCTGCTGTACACTCTGTCTGAAATATTACTGCATTAGAGAATGGCATTGGGAATATTAGCTTGTAATATATAACCGTTCACATCCATATCGCTATTGAGAACACATTAGCTCCTTTCCCAGTGATCACTGCAGTTGTCCCCGTCACTGTTTATACTATAAGCTCTTGTCCCAGTTAATACAACATTATGCCATGTTGATGTGGACATTTGTACATGTTTGAAAGCTCACAATGAGACACATACAAAATATACAATATCAATTATTATTCTGAAGCAATTGATTAAATCACCCCTTAATCTAAATTCCATTGTTTCAGAGTAAAGCTTCATCTACACTGTCCATCAAACACCCACAACCCAAATACTGTCTGGGGTTAAAAACAGAGTCAAAATCCCTCTGAATCAAGGAATTTTTCATTCAGGATTTTTATTTTTACTATTTGGAAATACAGAACTCAATTTGCACACAATCCCAGGGTGGACTCTTGCTTATTTCAATCATGAGCTCAGCGCTTCATATTCAAACATGAAGTTTAAGCTCCAATTAAAGGTGCCTGCTTGTCTCTGTCTGTGTATTCGCTGTTCCTGCTGCTTTGTCACTTGTCTGAAGTTTTTGAATAATCGGCCTTGGTTAATCAGTCCTTTCTCTCAGCACATGGAAGTTGTGAACATTCAAGCCTCACAATCTGCTGTAGTTAACAAACTACTGCATGCTTTGAAAATCAATCGATTTCCTATCCTAAATAGATCTCACACATTTCCATAATGCAGGAATGTCTCAATCAAACTTCAGTTCCCATACACTTGTTAACACTTGCTGCAAAAGGTAAATTCCACTGAGAGATTCCGAAAGCTGCCACAGAAGACACAGGTTATATTAAATTTTGAAACAGAACTATTTTAACTGATGCCTCAATCCTATCACACAGAAATGTTGCACGTTTTGAACTTCCACTGTTTCCAGCTTCTCATCATTTAGAAAGAACACGGTTCTATCCTTTCCAAGTCAAAAGTACAGCATCTTATATTTCCCTGCACTGAAACACGTCCACCAGTTGTGTCCACTTACAAAACATTCATATCTCTCTGCAATTTGATGTTTTCAGCTATGCTGCTTACAATGCTGTGTAATGTTTGGTGTCGTTGGCAAACTAGGATGTGTAGCATTCTATCAAATTGCCTTAAATGACTAAGATATTCAGTAAACCTCTGTGTGTGTGCATGCGTGTGTGTGCTCGTGTGTGTATCTGTGAGTGTGTGTGTTTGCATTTAAGTCTCAAAGGAACATAGGGGCAGGTGCAGTCCATTCAGCCCATCGAACCGGACCCACCATTCAAACAGATCTTGGCAAGCCCAGACTCACGCACACTCACACACTCATTGCTATGTTACTACACACAGTCGACTTGTGTCTGGAACATGCTCAATGATTGAGCTTCCACAGCCCTCTGGAATAGTATAACAAAGATTCCCCATGTCCGACAGAGTGAAGCTCCCTCTACACTGTCCCCATCAACATTTCCACGACAGGTCCAGCACAGGCTAGATACAGAATAAAGCTCTCTCTACACTGTCCCCATCAAACACTTCCAGGACAGGTACAGCACAGGCTAGATACAGAGTAAAGCTCTCTCTACACTGTCCCCATCAAACACTTCCAGGACAGGTACAGCACTGGATTATATACAGAGTAAAGCTCCTTCTACACTGTCCCCATCAAACATTTCCACAACAGGTACAGCACAGTCTAGATACAGAGTAAAGCTCTCTCTACACTGTCCCCATCAACACATCCAAGACAGGTACAGTACGGGGTTAGAAACAGAGTAAAACTCCGTCTACACTGTCCCCATCAAATCGACCGTCTCAGGATTCTAGCTTGTGTAAAATCGCACTTTCTAACACATGTAACTGGGCCGTGACTGCACACAGCAGACCCCCACCCGCAGACCCTCTCTTTTCCACAATATCTCTGTCTTTCTCACACACCCTCTCTTTTTCTCTCGCTCTCCCTCCACCCTCCCTCTCTTTCTCTTTCCCTCTCTCTTACCTCTCGACAAATCACATTGGGGTTTTCTTTTACATTTATTACAAGATAAATATAGAAAGAAATGTCCGGAAGGAGGGAGAGATGGGAAAGAGGGAGAGATTGGAAAGAGGGAGAGATTGGAAAGAGGGAGAGATTGGAAAGAGAGAGAGATTGGAAAGAGAGAGAGATTGGAAAGAGAGAGATAGAAAGCTGGAGGGACAGAGACAGGGATATTTCACCACAAAACCCCCTCAGAAATCCTTCCAATGCCACCGCCCTGTCTAAAACACAAACACCACTGGGATTGAGGACAAATCTTTACCCAGGCTGCGGCCTATTCATTTCAGACCCACTCCCTCACCCCCTCCCGACTGCTTCAGACTCAGTGAAGCTGAGTTGCTTTGTTTAATTGGGTGGTTACCAGTTGCAGTTCAGGAAAGGCCCCAGGTCACTGACGCACAGCAGGATCCCACAGAGAGCAATGAAACCAGCTGCCCCAGACCTTGAGAGACTTTTTCAAACCGCCCTCCGAGCATTCCATATCTCCCAGCATTGGTTTCTGTTTCTTCCCAAATCAGGGTGTGCCCACAACTGTTTGATTGGACTTTCACAAGGAACCGTGACATTAACTACAGTAAAACACGGGCACTGTGCGATTGGGAGATTAAACTGCCCCCCGTCCCCCCCAATCGCAGCCTTTTTCATTCCAGCCCCTCTGTGAGGGCCGGATTGAAATCATAGAATTTACAGTGCAGCAGGAGGCCATTCGGCCCATCGAGTCTGCACCGGCCCTTGGAAAGAGCACCCTACCCAAGCCCCACACCTCCAGCCTATCCCACTTTATCCCCATAACCCAGTAACTCCACTTAATGTTTTTGGACACTAAGGGCAATTTAGAACAGCCAATCCACCTCACCCGCACATCTTTGGACTGTGGGAGGAAACCGGAGCACCCGGAGGAAACCCACGCAGACACGGGGAGAACGTGCAGACTCCGCACAGACAGTGACCCAGCCGGGGATCGAACCTGGGACCCTGGAGCTGTGAAGCAACTGTGCTAACCACTGTGCCAACATGCTGCCCAGAGGGAATGTCCTCTGAAAGGTTCCTGTCTTCCCATTTGTAATACATGTCCCACCACACTGGACATGTTTAATATTTGTAATTCCAGAGATCCATCCTCTTCACCTCCTCTCAGTCAGTCAATTAAAGGTTTTTCTCTTCCTCTAGCCCCACCCTCCTCCTTTCCCTCAATCTATTTCTGGACATTGTGGCGGTGTGAGGACTATAAGGTGGAGGGGAGAGGGGGGAGGGCAGAGCATGAGTACACAGCAGGATCCCACACAAACCTGGGTATGGCCAGATACAAAGCGATTTTTAAGTGAGGATTGGGGTTGAAGTGAGTGGGAAATGTGTGTCCACGCCTCTCTCTCCCTCTCTCTCGCATTTTCACACGGTGGAATACAGACAGGCAGAGATAGAGAGAGAGAGAGAGAACTACTCAGTCAAGTCCTCAAGAAACTCCATTCAAAATGCTTCCCCACATCCACTAAACCCTAGATTCTTCGCACGGTGCAAAATTGAGGCCTAGTCAGAGAGGCTGCATTAAGCCGCAGGGACAAAGTGCAAACCCCCCCCCGCACCACCCCACCCCCACCCATCCACCCTCCTCGCCTCCGCCCCCAGTTAAACAGAACATTCCTCAGCATCAGCAACTCAGTCCCGAAACTTCCCGGACAGAGCACGAGGGAGCGAGAGGGAAAGGCGACCCCCACTGACCTCCCCTCCCTCTTAACCAACCAAACCCCCCCCAATTAACATAACCACAAATCACCTTGGGATTCTCAAACCCATTTATTAGAAGATTCAATCTACAAATAAATGACTGGAAAGGGAGAGACAGAAAGCTGGAGGGACAGAGACAGGGATATTTAACTCCATTACCCCCCCCTCAGAAATCCTTCCAACCCCACCGCTCTGTCGAAAACACAAACACCACCATTGAGGACAAACCTGTACCCAGGCTGCGGCCTATTCATTTCAGACCCACTCCCTCACCCCCTCCCGACTGCTTCAGACTCAGTGAGCCAGTTTAATTTTAAATTGTGCGTGGTCACTAAGTTGGCAGTTCAGGAAAGGCTGCAGGCCATTGGTGCACAGCAGGATCCCACACACAGCAATGTGATCCTGTCACGGTGGGACAGGCAGGTGAGCAGGGGGTGGAGGACATGTTCCTTCCCTTGACTGCAATATTCTTTCTTCCATCTCCCCTCGCCACCACCCCAACTCCTGAACAGCACGGGTATTCCGAGTCTGGAGACACATCCGCCCTCAGAAAGTTAAACTCCCCTCTTTAAACTGGGAAACCCACTGCCCGGTCCGTGAGGGGACTTTTTAAAATCGCCCTCCCAGCATTTATTTCTGTTCTTTTCCCAAATCAAGGAATCCCCGGGAAGGTGTGCTGGAGGCTCCCCATTGCAGTTTGTGGGGTGGTTTCATTGATTAAAGGTTTAAAGAGACACTAAAAAGCTGGAGAGAAATGGACAGATAGCGGCAGAATGCTGGAGAGACAGAGAGAGAGAGAGGCAAGAATGGAAAGAAGGCTGAAAGGGAGAGAAAGCCTCTCTTTTTCACTACCTCCCTCTCTGTATTTCTCCCCTTCTCCATCACCCCCCAGTCCCACACTCTTTCTGTACTTCTATCTCTCTCTCATTTTCATCCCAGTCGTTGGGAAGGAGAGAGAGAGAGAAAGAGAGAGAGAGGGTCACACTCAGGAATCTAACAATCACAACCACAGCAAACTGAATTCAAATGGCCCCCTGCGGATTTCATTTCACCCTCATATTTATGTCTTGGCCTAAAATACAGGCTTCATTCCAGAATTATACCCACTTCAAGTTAAGGGACTTTAATTCCGCGCCATCGAGATTACTTTACAGTCAATGGATACATTTTAAAAGTGACCCCACTATTGTTAATTTTGTGAATTCTGCAGGCAACTTGTGCACAGGGAGATCCCAAAAATGATAACACTTTCATTGTTGAGTTCAGAGTTTCATATCGTGGATTTCTCTATCTCTCTCTTTCTCTCTGTTTCTACACCATTGTTGCACTGTACAAACTGACAGCAGTATTGATTGCACAGTAAGATCCCACAAGCAGCAATGTGATCCTTGCTGAATATCCCCTCAGTCGTCTGTGGAAAGGATTCATCAACTCCCTCATTCCCAAGACTTTCAAATGTGAGATCTTCGAACCTACTTTGCAGTCCGTGTGCTATTTTAATTTAAGAGTTGTGATCTCAATTACTTTGCGGGCAAAGGCCACAGGCCTGTTC
Source organism: Scyliorhinus torazame (assembly GCF_047496885.1). Taxonomy (NCBI): domain Eukaryota; kingdom Metazoa; phylum Chordata; class Chondrichthyes; order Carcharhiniformes; family Scyliorhinidae; genus Scyliorhinus; species Scyliorhinus torazame. The sequence continues at coordinate 302,778 of NW_027307876.1, read as the reverse complement.
GTGAACAGCAAGATCCCACAGCAGCAGCAATGTGAACCTAACCAGGCGGGATGCTGTCTTTCCTCTCCCCCCGCCCACCCCCCTCACTCCTGCTACGAGCTCCATTCCCCCCTGGATCTAAACCCCTTCCTCAACCCTCAGCCTGTGTGTGTGGATTGGACCCAGTCTAAAGAACTCCCTTCAATCCTCTGAAAGAGTTAAACTGCCTCTCAAAACTGAGAAAAACCCTTTTAAAACAAAATCCATTGGTACACAGAAAGATCCCAGAAGGTGCAGTCAGCAGTGTTGAGTGTCGTTTAAAATAGCTAACAGATTATACGGAGAGTGATCGGGGCTCAGACAATGAAATCCAACCCCTCCCTCTCTTTCGGGACACCCAGATTTAAAAGAACCCTGTCATTTTGGGTTCATAAACAAAATTTAGACAGCTTCATATTGCAGATCTTTAATTTACTCTTTGTCACCCACCAAAGGGTTAATGTGTTTGTGTCTAAGTGTAAGGCCGGGGCGGCAATAAAGAGACAACTCACGTGAGTGCGGCCTGTGGAGTAGGCCTCAGTCCATCCACTTGTCCTCTGGAGAATAGCCCTTGTCCAAAGATTCCTGCTCACATTGCAGTCTTCAAAATTCAAATTCCTGGGGAAAAGAGGGAGAAAGTTAACTGAAAGACAGGAAAAATTTGACACTGTTTGATAGCGAGATCCCAGGATCCACTTTTCAGTTACACAAACTCTCAGCAATGTTCAAACACAAAAGTGGTACAGCTTTCAATCAGAGGCTAAAAAAAGATGAGAGACAGTTTCCCCCCTTCCCTTATGTTTCTCTCTGTCTCTCGGTCCCTCACTCATTTATATTTCTGTCTCCCTCCCTCACTCACTATCCCTCAGATATTAAAATTACACCTCGGTCAGGGTAATAACCAGACACAACTCACCCTGGGTGAAGCCTGCAGAACAGGCCTCAGCCAGCGCTGAGTTCAAATACTATTGGGAAATTATTAGAAACAGTATTGGTTGAGATCTCCTCAGAGATCTGTGTACAGACCTACCCCATGACTTTCTGTCATGAATGTTTTCAGTCTGTCCGCTGCGATGGTTTGCTAAAGATGTGTCTTCACAGGAGAGGACAGAGGCATTTGTCCTGTCTATGATCATGTTAATTCAGGGCACAGCAACAGATCTACACTGTCACCATTAAACACTCTCAGGACAGGTACAGCAAGGGGTTTGATACAGAATAAAGCTCCCTCTACACTGTCCCCATCAAACACTCCCAGAACACGTACAGCACGGGGTTCGCTACTGAATAAAGCTCCCGCTACACTGTCCCCATCAAACACTCCCAGGAGTGGTACAGCACGGGGCTAGATACAGGGTATAGCTCCCTCTACACTGTCCCCATCAAACACTCCCAGGACAGATACAGCACGGGGCTAGATACAGAGTAAAGCTCCCTCTACACTGTCTCCATCAAACACTCCCAGGACAGGTACAGCAAGGGGTTTGATACAGAACAAAGCTCCCTCTACACTGTCCCAATCAAACACTCCCAGGACAGGTACAGCATGGGGGTATAAACAGAGTAAAGCTCCCTCTACGCTGTCCCCGTCTAACACTCCCAGGACAGGTACAGCAAGGGGTTCGATACAGAACAAAGCTCCCTCTACACTGTCCCCATCAAACACTCCCAGGACAGGTACAGCACGGTGTTAGATACAGAGTAATGCTCCCTCTACACTGTCCTCATCAAACACTCCCAGGACAGGTACAGCACGGGGTTAGATACAGACTAAAGCTCCCGCTGCACTGCCCCATCAAACACTCTCAGGACAGGTACAGCACGGGGTTAGATACAGAGTAAAGCTCCCTCTACACTGTCCCCATCAAACTCTCCCAGGACAGGTACAGCACGGGGTTCGATACAGAGTAAAGCTCCCACGACACTGTCCCCATCAAACACTCCCAGGACAGGTACAGCTCGGGGTTAGATACAGAGTAAAGCTCCCTCTACACTGATCCCATCAAACACTCCCAGGACAGGTACAGCACAGGATTAGATACAGAGTAAAGCTCCCTCTACACTGTCCCCATCAAACACTCCCAGGACAGGTACAGCACGGGGTTAGATACAGAGTAAAGCTCCCGCTACACTGTCCCCATCAAACACTCCCAGGACAGGTACAGCTCGGGGTTAGATACAGAGTAAAGCTCCCTCTACACTGTCCCCATCAAACTCTCCCAGGACAGGTACAGCACGGGGTTAGATACAGAGTAAAGATCCCTCTACACTGTCCCCATCAAACACTCACAGGACAGGTACAGCACGGGGTTAGATACAGAGTAAAGCTCCCTCTACACTGTCCCCATCAAACACTCCCAGGACAGGTATATAGGAACAGGAGTTGGCCAGTCAGCCTATCGAACTTTCCCGAGAGACTAGACCATCTCAATTTCGATGAATCAAGAACCTATTTTAATTTTCCGACAAAAAACGCTGAATCAATTTATTTCCTGGCTGCATCAGTAGCTGTAAATGCTGCTGTACACTCTGTCTGAAATATTACTGCATTAGAGAATGGCATTGGGAATATTAGCCTGTAATATATAAATGTTCACATCCATATCGCTATTGAGAACACATTAGCTCCTTTCCCAGTGATCACTGCAGTTGTCCCCGTCACTGTTTATACTATAAGCTCTTGTCCCAGTTAATATAACATTATGCCATGTTGATGTGGACATCTGTACATGTTTGAGAGCTCACAATGAGACACATACAAAATATACAATATCAATTATTATTCTGAAGCAATTGATTAAATCACCCCTTAACCTAAATTCCATTGTTTCAGAGTAAAGCTTCATCTACACTGTCCATCAAACACCCACAACCCAAATACTGTCTGGGGTTAAAAACAGAGTCAAAATCCCTGTGAATCAAGGAATTTTTCATTCAGGGTTTTTATTTTTACTATTTGGAAATACAGAACTCAATTTGCACACAATCCCAGGGTGGACTCTTGCTTATTTCAATCATGAGCTCAGCGCTTCATATTCAAACATGAAGTTTAAGCTCCAATTAAAGGTGCCTGCTTGTCTCTGTCTGTGTATTCGCTGTTCCTGCTGCTTTGTCACTTGTCTGAAGTTTTTGAATAATCGGCCTTGGTTAATCAGTCCTTTCTCTCAGCACATGGAAGTTGTGAACATTCAAGCCTCACAATCTGCTGTATTTAACAAACTACTGCATGCTTTGAAAATCAATCGATTTCCTATCCTAAATAGATCACACACATTTCCACAATGCAGGAATGTCTCAATCAAACTTCAGTTCCCATACACTTGTTAACACTTGCTGCAAAAGGTAAATTCCACTGAGAGATTCCGAAAGCTGCCACAGAAGACACAGGTTATATTAAATTTTGAAACAGAACTATTTTAACTGATGCCTCAATCCTATCACACAGAAATGTTGCACGTTTTGAACTTCCACTGTTTCCAGCTTCTCATCATTTAGAAAGAACACGGTTCTATCCTTTCCAAGTCAAAAGTACAGCATCTTATATTTCCCTACACTGAAACACGTCCTCCAGTTGTGTCCACTTACAAAACATTCATATCTCTCTGCAATTTGATGTTTTCAGCTATGCTGCTTACAATGCTGTGTAATGTTTGGTGTCGTTGGCAAACTAGGATGTGTAGCATTCTATCAAATTGTCTTAAATGACTAAGATATTCAGTAAACCTCTGTGTGTGTGCGTGCGTGTGTGTGCTCGTGTGTGTATCTGTGAGTGTGTGTGTTTGCATTTAAGTCTCAAAGGAACATAGGGGCAGATGCACTCCATTCAGCCCATCGAACAGGACCCACCATTCAAACAGATCTTGGCAAGCCCAGACTCACGCACACTCACACACTCATTGCTATGTTACTACACACAGTCGACTTGTGTCTGGAACATGCTCAATGATTGAGCTTCCACAGCCCTCTGGAATAGTATAACAAAGATTCCCAATGTCCGACAGAGTGAAGCTCCCTCTACACTGTCCCCATCAACATTTCCACGACAGGTACAGTACAGAGTAAAGCTCTCTCTACACTGTCCCCATCAAACACTTCCAGGACAGGTACAGCACAGGGTGAGATACAGAGTAAAGCTCTCTCTACACTGTCCCCATCAAACACTTCCAGGACAGGTACAGCACAGGCTAGATACAGAGTGAAGCTCTCTCTACACTGTCCCCATCAAACACTTCAAGGACAGGTACAGCACTGGATTATATACAGAGTAAAGCTCCTTCTACACTGTCCCCATCAAACATTTCCACAACAGGTACAGCACAGTCTAGATACAGAGTAAAGCTCTCTCTACACTGTCCCCATCAACACATCCAAGACAGGTACAGTACGGGGTTAGAAACAGAGTAAAACTCCCTCTACACTGTCCCCATCAAACATTTCCACGATAGGTGCAGCACGGTGTTGGATACAGAGTAAAATTCCCTCTACACTGTCCCCATCAAGCACTCCCAGGACAGGTGCAGCACGGTGTGAGGTCCAGAGTAAAGCTCCCTCTACACTGTCCCCATCAAACACTCCCAGGGCAGGTACAGCACGGTGTGAGATACAGAGTAAAGCTCTCTCTACACTGTCCCCATCAAACACTTCCAGGACAGGTACAGCACAGGCTAGATACAGAGTAAAGCTCTCTCTACACTGTCCCCATCAAACACTTCAAGGACAGGTACAGCACTGGATTATATACAGAGTAAAGCTCCCTCTACACTGTCCCCATCAAACACTCCCAGGACAGGTACAGCACGGTGTGAGGTACAGAGTAAATCTCCCTCTACACTGTCCCCATCAAACACTCCCAGGACAGGTACAGCACGGGGTTAGATACTGACTAAAGCTCCCGCTACACTGTCCCCATCAAACAGTCCCAGGACAGGTACAGCATGGGGTTAGATACAGAGTAAAACTCCCTCTACACTGACTCCATCAAACACTCCCAGGACAGGTACAGCACGGGGTTAGATACAGAGTAAAGCTCCCTCTACACTGTCCCCATCAAACACTCCCAGGCCAGGTACAGCACGGGGTTAGATACAGAGTAAAGCTCCCTCTACACTGTCCCCATCAAACACTCCCAGGACAGGTATATAGGAACAGGAGTTGGCCATTCAGCCTATCGAACTTTTCCGAGCGACTAGACCGTATCAATTTCGATGAATCAAGAACCTGTTTTAATTTTCCGACAAAAAACGCTGAATCAATTTAATTC